>NC_058135.1:252188971-252215414 GCF_016433145.1 Gracilinanus agilis
TCTCTCTGTCTCTCTCTGTCTCTCTCTGTCTCTCTCTGTCTCTCTCTGTCTCTCTCTCTCTGTCTCTCTCTCTCTCTCTCTCTGTGTGTCTCTCTCTCTTTCTCCTAAGCTTTAATAGCTTTTGGGGACACATTATATACAGGGGGTGTATGTGTGTGGACATTAACTTCCTAATATATGATATATATTATATAATAGACATATAAGCTCTTTATATGTCTCTATACACACTTTCTATTCACATTATCACTTATAATTTGTTAGCCTCCAGGCATATTTAAAAGGATCAGAGCACAGATGAAAAGCCTTCTCAACTTCAATAAGTGGTGGTACTTGGCCAGGTCTACACATTCAAAGTAATGCAGGAGGTAGACACAATTACCCTAACTGGTGCTCAAATGGTCTATATAATTGGGACCCAGGAGTGCTGGCTGTGGAATGCTATTTAATGCTATTTGCTTCTGCCCTGTTGTCATTTGTTTGGAATATCTCACTGTATTGTAATTAATTATTTGCCTGCACCCTGAGGCTTTCTTATGAAAAGGCACTGTTTTGC
The DNA here is from genome assembly GCF_016433145.1 of Gracilinanus agilis. Taxonomy (NCBI): domain Eukaryota; kingdom Metazoa; phylum Chordata; class Mammalia; order Didelphimorphia; family Didelphidae; genus Gracilinanus; species Gracilinanus agilis. The sequence continues at coordinate 252,189,528 of NC_058135.1, forward strand.
AAATTGAATGGCAAATAATTAGGTAGGTAATATCCTTTTTCAATAGGATGCACAGAGATACTTCTGTGTATATTCAGTGTTATGTGTTTAAACTACATGTTCTCAATTCATCAGGATAGTTAGGGGGTTATCATTGTGGAAAACTCATTTTGTTTTAGAAAAAAAACATTAATGGGATAATTTCTGATCTCGATTGGTTAAAAAAAACAGCAGGGAGGTATAATAGAATGAGAATTAGTCTTGGAAGCCAGGAGAACTTGGTTCACATTTGCTCCCATGTTCCATTTAATTTAAGAAGCATTTTAAAGTACCTACTATGTGTCAGATATTGAGGTCAAAAAGCCATAAAACAAAAGAAACCCTGCTTTCTATGTGATTCTATTTTATTGAAATATTAACTAGTTGTGTGATATGTCACACAACTAGCTGAGCCTCAGTTTCCTTAAATGTGAAATGTGAAGAATAGAGTATAATATATTAACTTAAAAATAATTTGCATTTCCACAAATTCTTTCAAGTTTGCTAGCACCCTGTCCCTCATGATGACTGGTTGCTATAGACATTTTAATTATTCCATTGTTGTAAGAATTAGGAAAGTGGGCCTCTATTAGGTAAAGTGCCTTGCTCTACATCAGAGAGTAAAGGGGAGAAAGAGGAAGAAGAAAGAAAAAGAAAAACAAAGGAAGGGAGGAAGGGAGGAAGAAAAAAGAAGGAAAAGGAAGGAAGAAGTAAGAAGACAAGGAGGAAGGAAGATTGAAAAGGAAGAGAGGGAGGAAGAAAGGAGTGAAAGGAAGAGAGAAAAGAAAGAAAGGAAGAAAGAAAGAAAAAGAAGGAAGGAAGGTAGATTTATTAAGTATTCTGTCAGGATCTAGAGATACAAATTCAAAAAAGTGAGACACTTTCTTGCTCTTGAGGAGACTATAGTTCATGGAGGACCAAGGGAGGCAGGAGAAAAGGGGAACGTATAGAGAGGACAGATGGCCAGTGAACCCAGGGTTTATATGTAATGGGCAAGTGACAAGATCCTGGGATGGACAGGATGTAGAACACAGTCTGAGACACGGTAGATAGTAAATTATGTATCATTGTACTCTCTCATCCATCAGGGCAGCTCAGTCCCAGGACAGAGTTCTAAAATTGAGTAGATTCCAAGGAAGGGTGGGAAGGGCCCATAATTTCTGGAGGTTGCTTCTAGATGGGGTCCTTCTAATTTCACAGTGGGGGTGCAGCAACAAGACAAATGGCAAGTTGTCCAGCGTGGATGATTGTGATTAGTAAACTTTGGAGACATGTTTTATAACTGAAGTCTGATTTGAAGTCTAGTTCTTCATCTCTCCTGTCAAATATATTCTTTCCTACCACACAAGGTCATTGGGAAGAAAGCATTCGGTAAACTCTAAAGTGCCATAGAACTGTAAGATTATTATTATATAAAAGAGTTTTATGGGCAAACACATAAAGGAATCAGGCAAAGGAGAAGAGGAACAGTGTGGGGATTTGTCATTTTAAAAAGAAATTTGGCCTGTAATAATTGTAATTCTGGGAATGTTGGGGTTGGGCATACTACTTTGTGGTAGAAATGAAACTTAAAGAATAATTAGAAAACCTAGCTCCCTTGCTGCCTTTGTCCTTGGGCAAATCCCTTTCCCTCAGTGGGTCTATATTTCTTCATTCGTTAAAGGAAAAGATTGGACCTGATGTCCTCTTGGATCTACTCCAGCTCTAAGTCTGTGGTAGGCAAAATGATACAATGGAAAGAATTCTTACTGGAATTAGAGATGATTAATAAATGCTTAATAAAGCATTTATTAAATTTTTACTATATTTGGGGCATAATGCTAAGTGATAGCAAGACACAATATCAACTTTCAAGAACCTTGCCTTCCAATGGAAAAAGCTAACACGTGAAGAAGAGTCAGAGGACCTGCATTCAGATCTCACCTCTGCTACCCTCTGTAACTTTGACCAATGTAATTTAATTTCCCAGGTTCTTAGTTTCTTTACTGTAGAATAAGGAAGCTGATTTCAATGGAGTTTGGAGGTCCCTTTTACCTTTTGATCTGTGATCCTAAAAATGAAAGGAAGTGTGGCACAACAGAATTAGTGCTTGATTTTAAAGTCGGGAGCTTGGAGTTCAAATCCCATCTCTGAAATTGGACAAATTACTTAACTGCTTCAGTTCCCTTACCCACACAATGAAGGACATTCAGCCAGAGAAATTTCCCAGTGCTGCCTGAACTAGATTAAAATGTAATTCAGATATGCTTAACAAAGTAAATACAAATATAATAAGTCATAGATAATGCTAACTTGTGGTTTTCTAAATCAGAATATCAGCATGTAGGTGGGTCCCTTTCTATTTGAATTGGACACCATTGACTTAGAGGATCTGAAGTCCCATAGAGATCGAAATCTAGAATTTTATAGTTTTTATTACAAATATGTGAGGGGTTTATGATTTCATCAGATTAGGGGACTCACTTTGTGCATACTCTATCCACTAATGCAGATCATAGATTGTCTATTAGTGGACAAATTCTAGGGAGCTACCTGGAGGTTGGGAGGGAGGAAGTTAGGGGGCTTGCTCATGACCACAGAACTAGTATCAGAGGGAGAATTTGGAACCTAACTCTTTCTGACCCCAAGCCCAGCACTTTATGCATTATTCAAAGTGGTCTTTCTGTGACCCAAATGTAAACAAAATAATATCCCTTCTGGAAAATTGAAAAGTGTTGACTTGATCAATAATAGCATCATTAAGTACCTGTGTAGTAGGTGCTTATGTTTAGGAGGTGGTCCATGTCCTCTCTTCTCTCTCCTGTCCCCCAAGTAATGGATTCAGTTGGAAGCCTCTCTGCAGAGGGATAACTGCCTCTGCTCCCAGCCTGAGTGAGAAGGCACTTCTTGAACCAAACACAAAGCCCGTTATAAATAGGCAGTAATGACGTTACTGCAGTTGAGGAGATTTCATTCCATTAAAAACTTCACTCAGAAATGTAGAGAAGTATTTAATAATTAATGGATATGATTTAAGTCCATTTGATACTGATGACACTTTTCCTATAAATATTACAGGAACATTTAAATTTTTATCTCCCGTAATTCTAATGAATGAATTTTCCTGACCCTTACTGAAAATTATACCTGTAAAGTCGGCAATTTACTGATGATTGCTGGGGCTATTAAAGAGGCTTGGGTTTCAAAACATTTTTATTTCATTCATGAGATTCCTGTAATGCTTTGGAAGCCAAAGTTTAAAGCTGGGCATTTCAGAGCTGATTCTGCTCTCAATGAGATTAACCCATTTCAAACCAAAAGGAGACTGCTTAAGGAGAGCACATTTAATGGACATAAAGTCTATTAAATAATGAAAGTTGTCATTCCATACAAGAATTAATCAGGGGATAAATCAAGATCTCAGTAGATTTTACCCTTGAAAAAGAAGAAACTGCTTCAAGATGGTGGAACGATGGTCTCCTCCATTTTTAAAAATAATTTTGCCTTCCAACATTGTGTTGAGAAAATAGCTTTGGAGTAGGAGGGATGTAGCATCTCAGGGTTCTAAGTTCTGGCTCTGGCTCTCGTTCATTATGTAATGTTGGACAAGTAGCCTTTTGGAAATAGTGGATGTGTAGAAGAGGGAAAGATTTGATTAACTAAGTCCTCTTTATCTGATATTGTTGCAAGCAAGAATGAATGATTGAAAAAAAAGTATTTATTAATTGCTCCCTCTGGAATATGTTCTGTGCTGTGTACTGGAATTTATAAATATAAAGACAGGTCTTGCCTTCAAGAAGTTTGTATTTATATACAACACATATAGGGGAATGGCATCCAGAGTAGAGTACTTTGGTCTGGAAAATTATGGGCAGTCTACTGCAAATAGGTTGGTTTATTTCTGGCTTCATCATTCTAGAATTAGAGGGAGGAGAAGATGAAACAGGTAAGAGTATGGTGGCCAGGCAGTTGTGGAAGAGGTGGTCAGAAGAGAGTAGGATGGAAGCGAGCTGGGAAATAGGACTGGACTGGTGAGGCAGGGAACCCTAGGACAATTGAGGACCCAAACTGGAAGTGCCTCCAGGATGGCAATGGGGTTGTTCTAATTTAATACTCTAAAATATTTCCCCCATTACAGATCACAATCCCTTTTGCCTTTTCATCCTTTTGGGAGATTGTTCACATTTTCTCATAAACCATCTGTGTCATATGCTGTCCCATGGCCAGATTCAAAGGAACTATCAAATATAAACCTACTCAAGGTGTGTGCATGTGCTTGTGTGTGTACATATATGTATGTGTTCATAAATGTATATTTACAAATGGGCAGCTGGGTGGATAGAGTGCTGGAGTTAGGAAAACTCATCTTCCTGAGTTTAAATCTATCCTCAGACAAATACTCTGTGACCCTTGGTAAGTCACTTTGCCCCATTTGCCTCAGTTTCCTCATCTGTAAAATGAATTGAAGAAGGAAATGGCAAACCAGCTACATGATCCTGGGCAAGTCACTTTACCCTATTTATCTTAGTTTCCTCATCTGAAAAATGAATTGAAGAAGGAAATGGCAAACCAGCCCTGAGCAAGGCACTTTACCTTTTTTGCCTCAGTTTCCTCACCTGTAAAATGAGTCAGAAAAGGAAATGGCAAACCAATCTAAAGAATCTTGCCAAGAAAACTCCCCAAATTGGGTCACTAAAAGTCAGACATGATGGAAATTACTGAACAAAAAAGTACATAAATCTACACATGTATTGTAAACACATACAACTATAACATGTGTATACTTACATACATGCCACACACATATTTGCACATATATACATATGTGAGTCATGGCAGATATATACATACCTACTTACATATTTATGTATACATTTTATCTCCTAATCAAATATAGGTTTGTTGAGGGCAGGAGCAATTTCACTTTTGTCTTTCTGCCCTCAGGGTCCGGCGATTTACTAAATGATTACTAAATCATTTAGTATTTAGTAACGGTGATTACTAAATGTTTTCTGATTTAAGGAGTGATTAAAAATAATAAAGCTCTACTTATCACAGTGCCAAGAAATGGGTGATTCCATAAAATTTAACTTTCTGGATAACTGATAATTAAAAGTAATAATAATCACTGACCTTTATCTAATTATATTATCCCTTTTGGCTAATAATATAAAGGAAGTATTACTGGTGGAACAGGTGAAGAAATCGCCATTGATCATTCAACAAGTTTTTATTAAGTGCCTATCCTATGCTAATTATCATAATAATAATAACAAGAGCAATAATAGTATCTAGCATCTCTAAGGGGATTATGCTAAGAGTTTTACAAATATTAATCTCATTTGATCCTCACAGCAACCTTGGGAGGGAAGTACTTCTAATATTGCCATTTTACAGTTGAGGAAACTGAGACAGATAGAGGCTAAATCCCTGGTCCAGGGTCACACAGCTGGTAAGTGTCTGAGGATGGATTTGAACTCAAGTCTTCATGACTCCAGGCTTGCTGCTTTATCCATTGTGTCATCAACTGCCACTCTGGGGATAAATAGTTCAAAGAATGAAATAATCCCTATTTAAGAGGAATTTATATTTCAATTACTATTCAGAGAGGTTAAGTGGCTGTTACTATCCCAGAGATGAACTTGAAACCAGATATTCCCCCCTTTAGATTCAACAGTAGCAAATATTCTATACTGTTTCTTCACCCTGAAATCTTTAGGAACGATACTATTAAATAATGAAAACAAATACTATTTTGTATGGGGAGTTTTCTAACCTGTGCATTCTCTCCTGCCTTAGCTGTTCTAGAAGGTCCAGTCCAGAGATGACTTTGGGAAAGAATGAGGTATTCCCCCTCCCTGCAGGATCATATATTAATACTCTGGAAACCTTAAAATTTTATTGAAATGTTATTGATTGTTGTGGTTATGCCGCATTTTTGTAGCAGCTTCATCTCCACTGTCCCTCACAATCCCTGAGATCCATGGACATTGGGGAAACTTCCTGTGGGTCACCTCCCCTCCACTATTTGCCAGCCTCTTACCTCATTTTTCTGCTTTGCTTTTGTCTTGTCTCATCTCACTCTTTTCCTTGGCACATTTCTCAGTTTTGAAGAGAATGTTGGAAATCATTACGGGAAGGGACCTTGGGGGTCATCTCATCCAACTTTCTTATTTTACATTTGAGAAAACTAAAAATAAGGGATAGGCATTTAGGTGATTCAGTGGATAGAGCTTCACGTGGAGTCAGGAAAGACCCAAGTTCAAATCTAGTCTCAGATACTTACTAGTCCTGTGACCCTGGACAAGTCATTTTACTCTGTTTGCCTCCATTTCCTCATCTGTAATAAGAGGTAGAGAAGGAGATGGCAAATCACTTCAGTATCTCTGCCAAGAAAATCCATAATCAGGCCACATGGATTTAGAAATGACTAGACTACAACTACAAGTCTGAGAGAGGGAAAGGATTTACCTAAGGTTATGCAGATGACTAGTAAAAGAGCTCTGAAATAATTTTTTTCTCTGAGATTTTATAAATTTGAGTTTCTTTGGATACTGACCTTGGGACTCTATCCAAGTAAACAGATTTGTATTAAGCATTTGATAAATATAAAGTATTATGCCAGGCGGTAGAGATATATAGACAAAACCCTCAAAAAAGTAATTAATTGCCTCTAAACGAACAAAGGGAGAAAAGTGAGGTCAGATACAACACAAGGGGGCAGCTAGGTGACTCAGTGAATGGAGAGTGGGTTTGAATCAGGCCTCAAACTCTTCCTAACTGTGTGACCATGGATAAGTCATTTAATCCCCAGTGTCTTGCCCTTACCACTCTTCTGCCTTGGAACCAATAAATGGTATTGGTGCTAAGATGGGAGGTAAGGATTTTTAAAAAATATAAGCGCAAAATAATTTGAATATTGAGGTATGGTCTTAGAGTCAATTTAATCTATTAAACTCATTTTATATATGAAGAAACTGAGGCACAGAGAGATTAGATGATTTACCAGGGAGTAATATATGTAAGAAGTCGCAGAGCCAACATTTGAGTGCAGGTTCTTTATATTCAAATCCATCACTGATCATACACCATACTTTTTGTAGATGGTGCATCAAACTGGAATTTTGAAGGGAGCCAGGCATTATTTTTTTTAAAACCCTTAACTTCATGTATTGGCTCCTAGGCCGGAGAATGGTAAGGGTGGGCAATGGGGGGTCAAGTGACTTGCCCAGAGTCACACAGCTGGGAAGTGTCTGAGGCTGGCTTTGAACCCAGGACCTCCCGTCTCTAGGCCTGACTCTTAATCCACTGAGCTACCCAGCTGCCCCCAGGGAGTCAGGCATTATTAAAGGTAGAAGGGAAGAAAGAGTGAATTGCAAGTCCAGAAGATAGTTTGTGTAAAGACAAGGAAATTGGATTATCCAGAATGTGTTTAGGGGAGAGTAAGTGGACCTGTTTGACTGCTCTATAAAATGAATAGAGGAGAAAATCTGGGAAGAGGCCAAGAGGGATAAGATCAAGGATGAAATGTTGAGTTTGGGCAAGAGTTGACCCATTTTCTTGGAACAAACAAAGTTTGCTCAGATTTCCTGAAGAGAAGTAATAGAAAATAAGATTGAAAGGGCAGTTGTTGGAAGTCAAATTGGGAAGAGCTTCAGTTTCTAGGTTGAGTTATTTGTATTTCACTCTATAGGCTACAGAGGGCCAAAGGAAGGCTCTTGAGCAGGGGATTGGTGGAATGCAACCTCTGGCTTAGGAATATTAAATTGACAATTGGGTTAGTGATAGATTGAGGAGGGGACGTAGTCAATAGTCAATTAATAACCATTTATTAAGGAGTTAATATGTGCCAGGTACTATGCTAAGAACAATGAAAGGAAGACTATTTGAGGGCTTGTTGAAATTGTTCAGGTGAGAGGTGATAATGACTGAATTAGAAAATTCATAGTCAAAAAAGAGGAAGAGAGAGAATAAGACTTAGAAACTAATTGGATATGGGCGTGGGAGGAGAGAAGCGTAGAGAATGGCACTATGATTGTGATCCTGGTGATCAGAACTGTGACTGTGCCCTCAGGAGTAATAAGGAAATTTTCAGAAGCTTGAATATGGATTGTTAGGGGGTTGGCGTAGATTTAGGGGTAGAGCTCATGGGTTGTCAATGGTACATTCTAGGTAGAGACGTCTCACAAGTTATTGGTGATATGGAATTGGAATTCAAATCAGTGTCAGACTGTCTACATACACATCGAGGCACTAAGTTTTTCTCTTACTGGTATGAACTCAAAGTTCCATGGAATTCAGTATTAAAAATCATACACTATAGCTGGGTCCTCTGAGGAAACTCCTGAAAATTTTTGTGAGAAAGAGAATCCCTCAGATATCTTATTCTAGACTAGGGTAAACTAAAAGTTCCTCTAAATGAATATTTCACTCGAATGGTACAGATGGCATCTTGATTGCGTGCCTGGTGTTCTACTGAAATCACAACATTCTTAATTTCTTTTGTCAGATTTAGGAATATTAAAGTTACTCCTTAAGAAATGGTCTGATCTGAGATGGCACTCAGCAAGTCAAGGAAAAGGTTGGAATGAGTCTTCATTTTGCCATTTGCTTTGAATTAGCTTATAAAGGAAAAGAACAAAGGAAAGTACTTTGGTTCAAATCCTACTTCTACTACCTACTACTTGTATAATTCGGGGTGAGTTGTGGAACTTTCTTGGATCCTTGAGGAGTGAAGAAGATGGCCTTGGAAGCCCCTTTTAGCATTATAATCCTATTTCTAGAGGCAGCAATAGGTAAGGCAGCCCTATTGGACATTGAAAGAATTTTCAGATTTGCTCCTCAATATAGACCCTAAAGGGCCTTCTCTCTCTTCTTGGTCATTCTATAGTCAGATCCACGCCCACTTTGCTTTCTCTGTTTGCCATCAGTGAGAGGCTAGCCCGAAAAAGATGTTGAAGAGTCTTAGCCACATCTGAAGCTTCTCAGTTGTTGGGTTAGTTCCTTCCTCTGCCCATAAATGCCTGTTTTAATTTTGTAATTGCCAACCTTTGTGTTACCTCCCCTCCTTTTAGCTCTCTCTTTCTTGCTTTCCCAAATGGATTTGTAGGACCCAACCTGTCATCTTGATGAAACAGCTCATGTTTACCACCCCCACATGCTTCCAAAGTCAAATCAAGAAGCTTTGAAAAAAAAATGGTGCTAATTGGCCAAGGCTCACGATGCCCTTTTCTAACTTCCTTTCAAATGCTATGATACATCATCACTCAAATTGTCAAGCAGACTCTTTAGATGTAAATCCTTCCAGGTTAAAAATTGATCTTTTTTTCCTGAATTACCTTTATGTTTCTTAACCTTTCCATTAAAAAAAAAACAGTTCCTTGTCATGAATCCAGTGTAATAAGGGGTTGAACCTTCAGTCGCTGATTTAGAAGGAATGATAACTGTTGATAACTGGACATAGTGGATAGAGAATTGGCTTAAAAGTAAGAGTTAGGTTCAATTTCTACCTCAGACACATCCTTACTATGTGACCCTAATCAAATCACAGTTTCCCAATGTTCTGAGTAATTCTGCAAGATGAAAAGGTGCTGACCAGCATTGTTGGAGGGAATTTTCTCACTGTGTGCTCTGGTCTAGATCAATGCATATATTAAAGGCAAAATTTATATATAACTATGAATGTATTGAATGAATATAATTATGAATGTATTGCTTATATAGTATTTAAGACATTCCAACAGGCTTATATATCTTATTTGAGTCCTATGATGACCCCTTGGTATTATTACTCTAGTTTTCCAGATGAAGAAACTAAAGATCAGAGATGCCAGCTCATATATATGAGGCAAGACTGGAATGAAGGTCTTGGGATCATAGGACCATAACTATAGAACTGAAAGAATTCCTAGCAACCATCTAATCTAACCACCTCATTTTATAGATGGGGAAACTGAGGCTGTCAGGTTAGGTGGCATACCCATGGTCACTCATGTTAGCAAAGAGAAAAAATAGGATTGGAACCTAGGTTTCAAGATGAAAGATAATAATCTTGGCACTAGAAGGAAAGTTTGAGAACATAATTTCACTAATGAGAAAACTGAAGTCTCTAGAGATTAAATGACTTGTCCAAAGTCACAGATTTAGTAAGTGACAGGACAAGGATTCTGTTCAAACTGAGATCCTATGACTATTAGGAGAACATCCTTTCCAAGCTCTGTTTATCCATGTTGCCTCTCTGCTAGGAAGAGAAAAGTTGTTTTTAAAGCAAGGACACTATGCAAACCTTGTGAGAAAATTTGTCTGTGATCAGCAAGAGGATTCAATATTCATCTAGATAGATTTTTCATTAACGAGCTAAAAACAAAAGGTGGTCATGGGATTAGAATTAAGTGTGCCAGAGAAGATCGGGTTCACCTTTTGTAGTGTTCAGGGCAATCAGCAGTGGAACAATCTATTTGAAAATTGATATGTTGGGAAAAAATCTATATGATGGCCTCAGAATGCTTTGTAACTGAGGCTATAAGTGGTTACACTAATATGATCTGATGTACTTTCTAATCAAACACATTACCACATTATTCTCCATAACATGGAAAGTTTGAAAGTCTCCTAGCATGTAAGTGGTTTTTAAAAACACAGATTAAGTCCCTGTTCTGGTTCGATTTCATCATCTCCCATCATTCTTGGAAGATGTGTTAGACCTCACTGGGATTCCTGGTTGGGTTGTAAGTAAGTGATATGCCAGCAGGTCGGAGATAGTACATCTGCTGTAACAAGGGATGCACCTTGTTATCTTGGGTGCTTAATCAGAAAATATGCTTATTTTATCTTTGCAAGAAGGGCATTTGTCTAGGTGGGGGAGAAGCAACTATGGCGGTAGGGAGACTATTTTCTTTCTTGGATGATAAATGGAAATATACAAATGATTTTGAAGAAGCCAACTTTAGGGCATGCCCAACATATGTCTATATTGATTTTATGGCTGAAACTTTATACCTACTTATATTATACATGAATTGAGACTGGTATCATGAGAAGGGTCTTTAGTGAAACTTGAAACCATTTGAAACTTTAAAGGTAAACCTTACTTATCTAGTTTCAGCTTTGGTTTCAAACCTGAGGCTCAGACAATAGCCAGAGAACGCCCAGATGAACCCTGTTTGAATTTGTTGAGTTCTCCTGGCCTGAACCCAGGGGAATATTTGTGATCTTCCATAATTCTGACTTGAAACTAAGTGATGAGTTTGGAAAGTCATAAATAACTTGAATGAAGTGCAGTAAGGACCAATGCTCAGATAAAAATGAAGAATGAGTGGCTACGCAGAACTATGGCAGAAAGAAATATGGAGGTCCTAGATTACAAGTTAATCATCAGTCAGTGTTGTAGTGCAATTGTTTAAAAGGTAAACATGATATAGTGTTTTTAACTTAGCAAGAGGACTAGAAAGGATAAGTCATGCACTGATTCACAGTATTTGCATTGGCCACAATCTTTGTAGCTAAAGAGATAAAATAAATATGGAGAAAATCCCACAGAAACCATTTGAAAAAGAAGACATACAATTTGAAATTTGAGTATAAAAGGGAAAGGGAAAAAGACATTTAATTTCTGGAGATCTTGACCAAGACTTCACTAATTGAATTGTACTCACATTTCCTTCACTTTCCTTAGAATCAAACTAGGAGTAATAGGTGAGAAAAGCAAATGTAAACTTACTATAAGACTAATCTGCATAATAAATAAATCTATCCAAATAAAAAACAGATTGGGAATACAGAGTTTTAAACCCTGACTAGCCTATGGGTCACTACCCATCTTTCTGCATTTCATTTAATGTTCATCTTAGAAATTATGCTTTGCCTTTGGGCTTTATACTTTTGCCTATATCTACATCTATATCTATATCTATACCTATATCTACATCTGCATTAACCTCTGAAGCAGATCTGGCTAGTGGACATTAAACTGTTCTCAGAGTTGAGCAGGTGAAGGGAGAGTTGCATTGCCTTTGGATAATTGCTCAATATTTTGAATGATGACAAATTCATTGAAACAAAGATCTATCTATCTATCTATCTATCCACCTGCCTATTCATCTTTCTTTCTTTCTTTCTTTCTTTTTCTTTCTTTCTTTCTTTCTTTCTTTCTTTCTTTCTTTCTTTCTTTCTTTCTTTCTTTCTTTCTTTCTTTCTTTCTTTCTTTCTTTCTTTCTTTCTATAAATAAGGTAAGGTGGTTACCCTCTGTCTAAGAATCGTTACTGTGTCCTGGTTCCAAAGCAGGAGAACAATAAGGAATATTTGAACCCAGGATTTCCAGTCTCAAGTCCTAGCTTTTTTTCCACGTATCTGCCCCCAACCCATCCTTTTAAGATAATTTTCCATAACATAGAACTTTCCGGAATATGTTTTAGAATGTCATAGCCTCCAAAGCATTTAAAGTTGAGGGTCTCCAAAAGGCAATAAAAATATTTATAGTAACTCTGGTTCATCTAGAGCAAGTTATCAACCAAGAATTACACATGTGAAGTGGTATAAATTATTTCATCAGAGAAATAAATGTAAGACTAGGAAAGGTCACATGATAAAAGTAAAGAATAGTCAAAGGACAGACCAGAGCTTATTGGTAGCCATACAATATCCAGGCATTTAGAGGCAGGCTCGTGGTATGTTAGATGGATTCCTATAAGAAGATTTTTGGGAAATTGTGAAAGGCTACTCAGCATGTATATACCAGGCTCTACATGAGGTGGTCAGGATACAAAGCTGAAATAATTTTGTTTTCTTTTAGGGAAAGCTTCCCATGCTGTGGATAAGAAGAAATATATTGTGTTGGTGAAATGCTATTTCTATCATGCCATGTAGTGAAAATCTATGATTCTATATGTATACATGTTTTTATGTGAAATTTATCCATTACTTCAAGATTTATAAAATATAGCACATATGACCTCATTTGATCCTCTCAACCATCTCCTAAATATGGGCACTATAATTGCTTCCATTTTACTACTAAAGAAAACTGTCTGAGAGAGGCTGAGTGACTAAATCACAGCGATGGTGAGCATCCCAGGTGGGATTTTCCTCCAGATATTCAGGGCTTCAAATCCAGTGCTCTGTTCACTCTATCACATTTTCTCTAGCTAAAGGTATAGCTAGGAGACAACCCTAAGGATACCACCATTGACCCAGCTTTCGAGCTTGATTTATAAGGTGGATGTGTTGATATTTGATGAAATAAGCTTAGAACATTATTGGGGAAGTCTAATTTCACTTAAATGAAAGGCATTCAGTCTAGTGACTTGGATACAAACATAAGAGAAAACCCAAACTACTCCTATTCTTCAATGAACTTAAATTTTTCTGGATGAAGGAAACAGAATGTGAATATATTAGTCCATACCTGATCATTTGAAATGGTGATTTGTGAAGAAAGGAGGGAGCTCTGACAATTAAAGGGTCAGGGAGTGCTTCTCCTAGAAAGTGACACATAGGCTCAGCCTTTATTTCCATTAATAGAAACACCATTTGCAAGGTGTGGGCTAATTCATCCAATTTATCCCCCTTCGGCTCCATCCATCCCAATCTGGTTGCTACTTGGGGGAAACAGCACAGACTCTGCTGAATTGTTAAAGTTACATGCTGTCAAACATCTATAGCATCCATAAAGGTCGGGAGTGGGAAATGTTAAACCGACATTTGTTCCTGATGAGTGCGTAGGTGCTTTTATTGGGAGAGAATGTCAGGTAAATAGAGGGAAAGGTTAAAAAGAGAGCCATTATTTCAATAGATTGAACAGAGTAAATATCTTGGTAAATCTTAATAGACTCATGCTATGTTCTGACACCAGTGGAGTTAAGCTGCCAAAAGAATGAGACTCAGGGCTTGGGAGAAGGGGAGATCTTGCCTCAGCATCTCTTCTCTCCTCCTGACAGCCCCATCGCCAGATGATGTTTGACTATTGTTTGAGTGGAGGGAAATTGCCATCACCGATCTTTACACCCTCTTACCTTTATCGGTGACTGGCAGAGCCTGTGAGGAGGCAGCTTCAAGTCTAGATTTCTTTATCTGAAGGGAGCAGCAGGTTTTGGATTGCTGCTCTAAGAGATTGTCATCTGCTGTAATCCATAAGACCGTTGAAGAAAGCCTGGTTGCTCCCACAATAGACTATAATAGAGGGCTGACTTGGGAACTTGCCTTGTGAGGTGGATCCATTGAAATAGCTGCTTCAATGAGTGTGGAGCGTTAGGGGGTAAGGGAAGTAAAAGGCAAGCAATTTCACAGACTTAACTCTCTTGGCCATAGGTTAAGCATTTTAAATTAGGTTAATTATCACCTTAAAATCAGAGGCAACGATACACAGCCAGTGAGAGGATTTAACAGGACCATTTTAGCCTGAGCAAAAATAGCTAGCTAGGTTTATTTTGGAAAGAGTTGGTTCTGGGGTCAGAATGCTCAGACTTAGTCCATAGCTTTGGGATCTTGGGCAAGTCCCTTGATTTCTCTGTACCTCAGTTTCCTCCCTTGTAAAGTGAAGTTATATAATAATACCCAGGTAATAGGATTATTTAAAGTTTTTTTTTAACCCTTACCTTCCGTCTTGGAGTCAATACTGTGTATTGGCTCCAAGGCAGAAGAGTGGTAAGGGTGGGTAATGGGAGTCAAGTGTTATTTAAAGTTTTGAAAGAGATAATGGATATGTAATAGGTGACTGGATAATGGAGGTTCAGATCTCAGAGCATGCAAAGGGAGCTCTGCCTCTTACTAACCAATGTACGAGTTTTGATTACTCTGCTCTTGGAAGTAAATGATAACATGAAGTGGAGGGGCCCTTCCCCGTAGCACATGGAGCCTATCTGCTTACTATATGGTAAAAAGAATAAAGTGACATATAAACAAGTACATGAGTAAATGAAAAAAAAATTTCAGTGTGTAAATAATTAAGGAAGCCTTTAATCGGCTATTAAGCCAGAATTAAAGGTATATACAAAAGGCTACCATGGAGAAATATGAACTCTTGCTCACATCTTGGTGATGTTCAAGTAAAAATGGAGAAAAGTGCTCAGCCTTCCTTGCCATGTGGCCTTGAACATGTGGAAGTTAAGAAAAAAATCTATTGATTGTTTCACTCTTTCCTGGTCTTTGGTGAATGAGTATAGGAGATGGAAGAACCACGTGAGTTCTGAAAAGTCAAAGAAGCCACCATAGAGAGAGTGATAAAGGGAGATGGCAGAAACTGCCATATTTGTTTCAGAAAAGTGGGGTAAGGGGCCAGAAAAGCTTCAGCCAGTAATCTGTGTAACCCACCCAACAGTGAATCAAGTTGGCAGTTGGGAGGCCATGCCCTGTACCTAAGAGGGAAATGCTCAGTCCATTGGCCATGGCGCCTTGGCAAGCTAATTTGATGGGAAGAATGTTTCCATCCCAGGGACCAAGAATATAATCTAAGGAGAGTGCTTGTATATCTGTGTTTGCTATTCTTTCTTAGTAAAAAAAACTCATTGATATTGTTAATCAATATCATAGAGATATAGATTGCTTCATAAATATTGAGGTTAAATCACCTAACAGCTAGTTTTAGGGTAGAAATCACTGGGGACTGATATTGGGGGGAGTGTGCTAAAATGGAGTCTTGAGCCAATAGTATTAAAGGAGGCACAGTCTCCCTAAGGAGAACCCCTAGAAGCCCGAGGGAAAGAAACAGTCAGGGCTGTTCTGGGGAACCAATATGCTTGTGTGTGCATGTGTGTGCGTTCACACGTGTGCCAAAGACCACAATATTGCTATGTATACAAAATACTTTCAAAACTTTAATCACTAAGGAAGTGTTAGTTGTGACAAAAAATAAAATCAAAATATATATTCTAAACAGAGTATGTGAAGTTTAAATTTTTGAAAAATGGTAACAAGGATTGAGAGCTGGTCCCTTCTCTCAGTGATGAATTCCTCTACTTTGGGGAGGGATCTGGGTCCCCCAATATGGCAGTTGGTAAGGGTTTAATAAATTCTTTTTACCGTAACTCTGTAACATTGTGTACTTGCAGCCCCCTTCCCTTTATGGAGAGGAGAAGAAATGCATTTCATCATATATTTTCTGGGACCAATATTAGTCATTTCATTTTATCTGAGTCCAAATACCTTTTTGTTTTGTTTTCATTTACACCATTGTAGTCTCTATAATTCTTCCTGGTTCTGTTTTTCACTCTGTTTCACTTCCTACAAGTCTTTACCAGTTTTTTCAAACCTATTACATTCATCTCTCACAATTTGCTAAGTTATTCCTTAGGTTATGGGCATCTATTTCATCCTTTTTTTTTTTACTAATATAAAGAGTGCTTCTATGAATAGTTTGGTATGTTCTCCCCCATCCCAACAACTGATCATTTAGCATCTGCTAAAAAGAGCTTCAGTGGAGGGGACCCCCATGACACCCGGAGGTAGCTTATTCCAATATTAGACAGCTCTAATTGTTGTTAGAAAGAATAAGAGTCAAGTTGATCAATAATAAGAATTCACACCCTGTGAGAAAAAAAAAATCAGAATTCAGAACGCTCACTAATTTGAGAAGGGAAGAATAGAAATTGAATGCCATAGGCATGAAGGATGCAACCTTATTCTTGCTGAAATATCATGACAGATGGAAAGGCAGATACAAATTCAGGATGTTCGACTATTGTGCCTGGGATATTTATATTGATGTGTTCAGAATTATTCTGGAAGCAGCTTAAATTGATTCTTAAGGGCTGATTGTTAAATTTTCAGTGCAGGCATTTATATCTCAGAAATAAGCAAATAGTATAAAGTAGGGCTTGATTTATTATTTTATTGGTATTCTAGATTAACAAAGTGATAGAGAAAACCTAACAATGCATATTAAACTGAAAGAATGTGCTGTACAAAATTTCTTCAGCTACAGTTTTGTTAAACATCAGCCAATGGACCTGCAAGTTTCTTAGATATCAGATTTGTTTTTATCTAGTGGCTAGCATGCTAGATTAAAAAAAACAACCATGGACCTCACTTCAAATCTTGACTCTGACATTTTCTACGTGACCCTGGGAAAGTCACTTAACCTCTATGTGTCTCAGGAAATTCTCTAGAACTTAGAATTTCTAGGTCATATATAACTTGTAATCAATTGAAGGGGCTCCTATACCAGAAATTTCCTAGATTAAGGAAATCAGAGACTCTTCACCTATTTAAGTCTTACATAATTGAGAGTGAGGATCACCTAGACCTAATCAATTGATCAATCAATCATCTCTATCCTAATTAACCCCACAAAATGATGTTCTATACCTGGATGTTCTTATCAAATGAGAAAATCTCTTTGATTGATTTGAAGTCAGTCAATAAAGGACTAGTTTTCTTTATCACCTCAACACTTAACACAGTCCCTGGCACATAGTAATAAATGTTCTGCCTGGCTTGTAATAAATATTTGTTGAATGAAGAGATTTTACTAAATAGGTAAGAGGAAGGGAAGAAACTCGGGAGAAGATCGATGGATTTGTTCCCTTTGGAAGTTTGGAAGTTTCCTTCTCTGGGAATGGAAACAAAAATCCTACAGTCCTCCGAAGGGCAATATTCACAAACCAACCACAACAGAACAAAAAAAGGAGAAAAAGAGGGGTGTATGGGCTGGAGAATTAGACTTTCCTTTAGAAAACTAGTTCTCTGATTCTAGAGTATGGCTAAAAAGGGTGATGTGGACTTAAAAAGTTGAACAGAGGAAGCAGGGAAGGTCATACTCCATAAAGGTAGCATGCTACAAATCATTTAAAAAAAAAAGGACTGAACATGAGGTTGGAACAGCTGTTTGTTAGTCTAGCTGAAATTCTTTCATCCACCCATCCATTGTTCTCTTTAAACAACAGAGATGTGATGTGAGTTTTACTCACCCTAATGAAAAGGGTAGTTTCTCCCCCTATAAATTGTTTTCAAAAGCCTTGATGATTCATAAGATTTGCACAAATACATTTAGAGCTGGAAAAAAAAATTAAAAAGATGTGTAAGGCATTTGAAGTACAGTCTGCCCCTAGCATTATATAAAGGGAGAACATGTGTGCTAAAAATAATTTTTTGTATGCATTTACGACATTTACCCTCCTCATTACCAGCCTCCCCCGACCACCCCTAAAAAAGACCTGGAAAAGGAACTGTTTATGGGGTGGGTAGGAGTGCCAGCCCGCCTTGGAGGCAGGGGGATGTAAGACATGACCTTTCCAAGTTCCTTTCAGTCCCATGGTTCCATGGCTTTATCTAAACACTGTTTATGAAGGCGTATAAAATATGGATGAATGTTCAAGTGCTGAAAGCAGATGAGACCCACCAACTCGCATCTTGTTGCAGAAGAGAAAATTGAATTGCTACCTCCATCTCCTGCCTTTCTCATTTATTTCATTCAGGGATGCGGGGGATGGAGTGAGCATCAATTCACAGATGAAATTCAGCTTGTAAAATAAAAAGCTGGTGGCCTCATATCTTTCCCCCTGCAGATATTTACATTTTTCTTTTAAGTTATCTGGCCAGGTAGATGTTCCACTGGAGAAGAGAAGTCCAAACTTTTCTTCAGGCAATGTCTTCTCCATAGAGCTTCTGAATGGAGAGAGACTCAAAGGCTACCCAGTATTCAACACCCACATTTATCCCCCCCACATCTTTTCGAGGAATTCCAACTATTTTACTTCTCTTTTTCCACAGAATCTATCTGAAAAACCAGCCCATACCTCCTCTGTAATTCTGAATTAATTGAACACAATTCTACAAACATATTAAATCCTTGGAATCAGGAACCATTTTTTTTCCTTTTTATTTTTCTGTATCCCCAGCACTTACCAAAGTTCAAAGTTCCTGGCACAGAGTAGGTATTTAGCAAATGCTTTACTAACTGAGAAATCCAAAGATTTGCCAGGTCCTGAGAGAAATCTAAAATGTTAGATAAGACCAAATCCTCTCCTCATCAATGCCTTAATAAGCATGGATTAAAGAACTACTCTGTGTTATGCACAGAGGCTACATATTCACATGAATATCTCTCAAGAGTAAAATAGCTCTTGCTCTCCAGGATCTTATATTTTACTGGGGAGCCACAAGGGGTACAAATTCATAGAACAAACAATATCATACAAAGTAATTCCAAGCAGGAAAGAGAACTATCAACTAAGAGAATTGTCTGTGACAAAATTCTGAAAGTTAAGATTTAGCAAATGAAAAATCAATTTATTGACTAGGCTAGCAATAATCAATAAATTAATGGTTAACACACACACTCTCTCTCTCTCTCTCTCTCTCTCTCTCTCTCTCTCTCTCTCTCTCACCAAAGACAAAGTTTAGGGTCATCTTAAATGCTCGTGCTATCTTTTTTCCATCTCACTATTGGGTCCACCTCTGAAGAAGAAAAGATTGCTCTAATTGGTGAGTACTTAATGAAGCTAAATGCTCTCAGCTCTCCAAGGATGATCACATTATTAAGTGGAGGAGGTCAGTTGAGAAAGTAGCTTGGTCATGAGATATTAGTATCCTCATCAATTTAGGCTAGAAAAGTCACTTTGCTCTTCTAAGTCTTCTCCTTCATGAGCAAAGTCATCCCAAAACTCAATGAGTGAGACCAAGGAAAGAAGTTCTTAGCTTCTGGAGAGTGCATGGACTAAGTTAGATCCTGTTTACAGGGCAAAGAGCCTCAAATTTCCAATTGTGTGGGGCTCATCACAATTTAACAGATGCCGTAGAGCAAAAAAATGCAATGACATTTCTAGGACTGTCAGAAAAATACATCTTTTGAACTGTTGTAAGGGATGGCCTGTTGACAGAGAAGGGAATATTATCAATTAATTCTAATAATCAAATTATACAATATTAAATTTTATTTTCCTCACAGTTAAGACTTCCTGTAGGAGGAGGCATATTCCGTGCTTTGAAGACTATTAGAGATTCTATGAATTAAGGGAGGAAGTGCTTTTCAGGTCTAATCAAAAGCATTTTGTATCATGTTTGTGGATTTTGAAATTAATATTCAATACTCTATAATATTTAATAATAAAGTAGGTAGAGATGATAAGAGTCTCCAAAGGGAGATTCAATGCTTGTCCTAGATTTCACCTTTATTGCTAGAGGGATATAAAATAAGTCCAACTGTCTTATTTTAGACTTGAGAAAACTGTGTTTCGAGGAAGGAAATGGTCTTGTTCAAGATCACATAGATAGTAAGGGGAAGAATTGGGATTAAAGACCCAAAGTTCTCTGATTCTAAATCTGAAGCTCCTTCCTTAAGATATCATTGCCAAAAGCAATCGCCTTGTATTTAATTGTGTGAAATTATTCCAAATAAAAAGTTAATAATTCATGGTCATATAAATAGAACCAAGCCAATAGTGTACATCATGGCTACAATTATATAAATAAAAAATTGAAATGCCCAAAAGAAAAATTGATTAATCAATTAACATTTATTAAGTGTCTACTATATACCAGTATATAGTATATATGAGCTCTGGTATACAAAAAGAAGTGAAAGACATTCCCTGCCCTCAAGGAGTTTACAAATAAATCTGTATGAAGCAAGCTATATACAGGATAAATAGAAGATAATGAACAGAAGGAAGGCACTAGAATTAAGACAAATTGGAGAAGGCTTCCAGCAAAAAAACAAAACAAAACAAAACAAAAAAAGATTTTATTTGGGACTTAAAAAAAGCCAGGGAAATGAATAATGGGAGCAGAGGAGGGGAGCGTTCCAGACACAGGGATAACTAGAAAAAATGGTAAAAACTAGAAGATGGAATGTCTTGCTCAGGAACAGACAAAAGGCCAGTGTCATTGTAGAATATGTGTAGGGGAGTAAGGTATAAAAAGACTGGAAAGGTAGGAAGGGACCAGATTATGAAAGGCTTTGAATGTCAAAGAGAACATTTTTGTATTTGATCCTTGAGGCAATTAGAAGCCACTGAATTGAATCAATGAGCATTTATTTAGCATCTACTTGGTGCCAGGTACTGCCCCACATTTTGGGAACACAACCATCCCTTTAAAGGAGCTCTTAGTCTAATAGAGAAGACATCATGCAACTATCTATATGCAAAGCATAACACAGGATAAATTAGATAATTAGCCAAGGAAAGAAACTTTAATTAAGGGGATCTGGAAAGGTTTCTTGTAGAAGATGAGAATCTTGTGGTAGAACATTTGAAATTCTATGTTAAAGATTTTCTTTGGCCTAAGTGAGCCATTGAAGATATCTTAGTAGAAGAGAGATGTGGTCAGATCAATGTTTTAGGATGTCTTATATAACAATGAAATAACCGTATGGAGATTGGCTCAAAAAGGGGAAGAGATTTAAAGGCTTTGAGTCTTAAAAGATATCAGGGAAGTCAGGAGGAAAGAGAGAATTCTAGGCATGTGGGATAGCCAGTGAAAAGACAAGGAACTGGTGGATGGAGTGTCTTTTTGAAATGACAAGAAGGAGGGCAGTATTAGTGGATCATAAAATATCTATGTGTTTGTTTTGGTGGAGGAAGGTATAAGAAGACTGGAAAGGTAGAGAAGAGACAATTTATAAAGAACTTTAAGAGACAGGATTTTCTATTTGATCTGGAGGTGACAGTGAGCCAATGGAGTTTATTGAATTGGTTGTTGACATGGTCCAATCTGTGCATATAAATAAGATCCCTTTGACAACTGAGCGGAGGATGGACTGGAGTGGGAAGGACCTTGAAGCAGAGCAGGCTATGGCAATAGTCCAGGTGTGACACAATGAGGGGCTGCACCAGGGTGGTGGCAGTGTTAGAAGAGGGAAAAGGCTATATATTAGAGATTTTCTAAAGGTTGAAATAACAAAACTTGGTAAGAGATAGGATATGAGGAAATAAAGAGAGTGGAAGATTCAAGGATGGCAAGTTGATAACCTTTGTAAATGGGGAGATTGTGATGCTCTCTACAATGATGGGGAAATTTGGAAGAAGGAAGGAATTGTGGCTGGGGATAATGGTTCAATTTTAGACATGTTGAATTTAATATGTCTATATGCCTAGATCTAGTTCAAGAAATCCAGTAAGTGGCTAGAGATAAGAAACTGGGGGTTAGGAAAGAAGTTAGGACTGGATAAATAGATTTGAAAATCATTTGCCTAGAAATGATAATTGAGTCCATGGGAGTTGACAATATCACCAAGTGAAAGAATTTAGAGAGAGAAGAGAAGAGAAGAGGGTCCAAGGCAGAGCCTTGAGAGAATCGCATAAATGACTATCCAGCAAGGACTTTGAGTAGGGCTGGTTAGACAGAAGAAGGAAAGATCAGTGTCATGGAAACTTAGAAAAAAAGAGACCATCAAGGAGAAAGTGATCAACAGCAATGAAGGCTATGGTGAGATGAAGAAAAAAGATGAGGATTGCTTATATATTGTATTGGGCAATTGAATAATTATAATGACCAGTTTTGATCCTGAAGCAGGGATGAGGGAGTGACTCCCTCTTTTCAGTAGATAGGGAAATAATATATACACTGTAAGACCAGGTAACTATTGAATAAACATAGGATTCAGTTTTGCTGAATTATTTTTCCTTTTCACAGAGAAAGACTATTTGTTTGGGAAGATGTTTCCAGAAATGACTATAATATAAACATAAATACCCCACCCCAAGATATCAACAAAATCTGTTTTAGAAAAATAAAACATATTAAGAAAATGCCTGCAATATATACATCCCTCTTATATTCTCTCTTTTAATTTTTCGTGGCCACATACTCCATCCAGTTTCTCACCTCTTTGGAACCTCTTATCTCACCTCCTTCAGTGTGAATATCTAGGGAAATGAACTCAGGCTGCATCATTTAATTTATAGTGTTTTTCCACCTACTACCAAACTAAAGGATAAAAAGCTCAATTCTTCTGTTCTCTCTATTGCCCTATCAGAAGCTGTCCTAAACCCTATGTACTCTGGTTACATTTAGATTCACAGTTTATTTTTGAGTTTATTAGCATCAAAAGACATATAGTCTTGGAAGCTTTCCCTGAAGAAATAGGAATTTAGTGGTTCCCCAACCTGTTACCTATTTTAGTAATTATAAAGGTTTTACATGCCTGAAATAGCCAAGCTGTTGTATTCCAGAAGTGATGGTTAGTGTTACACTTAGTAATGACACTTAATCGAAGAGAAAATCTGCTTTTGAGTCAAGTGTATTCTGTGCCACATGCTCGGGACCAGCATAAGAAAAGAAAAGAATCCCTCAAGTAGAATTCTTATTTCCCACTTTTTGCCCTCAAATGATGGGGGCTACAAGACTGTTTCTTTTTTGTTTGTTTGTGTTTTGTTTTTCTGAGGGAGTGTACTCTTCAGTTGAACAACAATATTGTTTGACACATTATCTGGTCCCCAAACTGCATAGACTTTTTAATAGAGAGAAAATTCATGAAGTACAAAGTTAATCAGAAATAAATGAGGAATCCAAGATCACTCAGAAATATGTGAAGAGAAAGAGCAAGAGGACAAAGGGGTAGGAAGAAAATCAAGGTCATCAGTTTGGATTTTACCTTAGTGATGGAGATCATGAGCTCTCTATGGCTGCCCATTTTGCTCATGTTCTCCAATCAGTTGATCTCAGAGGGTGCACTCAACATGCAAGGGGTCTTTTTTATTTTCTCCTGACATCGTTAGTAAAGCAGCAGAATATTTAAACTGTCCAATATATACCAAAATATTCATAGCGATTTTTATTATGGTAGCAAAGCATTCGATACAAGATAGGCATCCATTTATTGGGGAATGATTGAACACTGTGGCATATGAATGTAATGGAATATTATTGTGATATAAGAAAGGAAATATATGAGAAATTCAGAGAAATATGAGAAGCTTTGCATGGAAAGACTTTCCCAAGATCCCATAGTTATTAGTGTCTAAGTCCAGAATTTGAACTCAGCTCTTCCTGATTGAAGGCTTGGTGTTTTCTTCATTGTGCCACCTAATTGCTCTGGAGAAAAATTAATGAAATACATATACACCTTGCTCTCAGAAGAGAAATGAGGGAATGGGGAAGCAGGATTTTTTTAAGTATTATCAGAAGCCTTCTCTGCATTTGTTGCCTTTGTCTAGTTGTACTTCTTCACTACAAGGGTGGTGGTTCTAAAATGATGATGGAGGTGGCTTTGTGGATATCTACCAAATGACTCTGATGAACACACACAGAATATTTCACCATGTTAGAATTTAAGTTCCTTGAGGTCAGAGTGTATTTCACTTTTGACTATGCATTGTGCTTCCTATTAGGTGTTTAACAAATATTTGCTGTTTGATCAATAAAACTTATCCAAAGAACAAAAAAGGAGGAAATGAGAGAAGATCCAAAAGAATATAGAGGGTCAAAATAAAAAAAAATAAAGGAGCATTTTGTGCAAACATTTAAAAATTTTTAAAATTGATCAGCTAAATTAAATTTTTATAGGCAGCTAGGTAAGGTAGTGGATGGAGGACTGGGCTTAGAGTCAGGAAGACTCATTTTCATGTGTTTAAGTCCCACTTCTGACAAATATTGGCTGAATGACCATCGATCAGTCATTCAAACTCTCAGTGCCTCTGGAAATTCTCCAGAATTATAAAATGTGACTGAGTTGTTGTTTCAGAAGAGG
This sequence comes from Gracilinanus agilis, assembly GCF_016433145.1. Lineage (NCBI taxonomy): Eukaryota > Metazoa > Chordata > Mammalia > Didelphimorphia > Didelphidae > Gracilinanus > Gracilinanus agilis. The sequence goes on from NC_058135.1 coordinate 252,214,148, forward strand.
TAGTTTTCAGTTGCCAGGTTTTTGTTGACAGTTACTCATGTCCTGAAATTTTAGGTATGGAAAAGCAAAAGAAAACCAAAAAAAATAAAATATATTGACAGTCATTTTCTTTATTGTCTTATTTCAACCTTGTGATCAACTATATCCCCTAACTTTTTCACATCTAGAGTTCTACTATACCTGTATTTACATGGTACGGTGATCTCATCAATGTGGGCATTCACTGGAAAGATGCAGATTACAAATTAGCCTTACCTGCCTGTCCTCTGTGTGTGTGTTCCAAAAGAAATCCATCTAACATGCCAAGGACCTTTCCAGAATTGTTTGCTTTGCCTTGACACCAAAGTAGTATAGGTGGACTCTCCATCCAACTGAAAACATGGCAAGATTACATGGGCTTATATAGTTTTAGTGCTGGAAGAGATCTTAGACTTCAAGCTCAATTCATTTAAAAACCTTTATTAATTAAGTGTCTTCTATATTCTGGGCACTGTGCTAAGTGCTGGATTGAGAAACTGGAGTTCAGAGAGGTTTAAATGACTAGGTCAAAGTCACACAGTAGTTAGTAACAAAGCTAATACTTGAACCACTTTATTCACTTTGTTCCTCCCTGCCTTCTATTCTTTTATAAAAATGCATGCTTCTTACTCAGCTGTTGGCAATGTGGATTAGCATTCCTTAAGGGAATGGACTCCTGGTCTTAGCATACTGATGGCAATACTTCCTGTCCTACTTTTGGTTTGGAGGCAAGATTAATTTATATGCTGATTAATTTGGGGGGGAGGGACAATCATCTTACTCCTCTCCCATTGCCATAGATCTCATTTGTTTTTAATCAATTTTCTTTAACCTTTACACACCAAAGTAGAAGACACCTGCATATATTATTTATTTGCCTCACACTCATTCATAAGACCAACAGCTAATGGAGATCATGGCAGGAATGGGCAAACTCATAGTGGAGCTAGCATCAGAGAAGGAGACAAATTCTAAAGATGATTTCTTTTTATGTCAAAATTAATGCTTATCTGTATCATTTATGAACACATAGGAAGAGTGTTGTATGTAAGAAAGTGTGATAGGAACATAATTCTGTTTCCTATGAGATAACATGGTATCTTAGAAACTGCAGTGGACTTAGTATCAAGAGATGAGCTCAAACCTGACTCTTGTCCTGAAAGGTTGTCAGTTATTTTCCATGAACCAATTCCTTCCTTCCTTCCTTCCTTCCTTCCTTCCTTCCTTCCTTCCTTCTGTCTCTTATACA
>NC_058135.1:252215791-252315174 GCF_016433145.1 Gracilinanus agilis
CTTTTTCCCTCCCTCCCTTCCTTCTTTCCTTCTTTACTTCCTTTCTTCCTCCCTCCCTCTCTTTCTCCCTTCCTCCCTCCCTCCCTTTTTTCTTTCTTCCTTCCTTCCTTCACTTCTTCCCTCCTTTCTCCCCCCCCCCTTTCCTTTAAATTTAAAGATGAGAAAACTGAGATCCAGGTTAAATAATTAAGTTACTTAATTACTTAATTAAAAGAGGTTAAGTGATTTGCCCAGGCTCATGTATCTGTTAAATGTCAGAGGCATAAATTGAAACTAGATCTTCATAGGATTGTATGGTAGCTAGGTGATTCAATGAGTAGAGAAGAAGACCTAGAATTGTATTATTGAACTTATGGCACACCTGCTGGAAGTTGCTTATTCCCCTTCCTCTCTCCCCTAAGGACTCTTCTCACTTCACTTACCCCTGTGCCCAGAAGCTCAAGGGGGATGCTTCCTCCCTCCTCTGCCTGGGGTAAGGTGGGGGGGGGCTCACATGCCACATGAGGATTGTAGTTGGGTACTCAGTCTCTAAAAGGTTCACCATCACTGGTCTAGAGGCAAGAAGATTTGAGTTCAAAACTAACCTCAGACATTTAAAAGCTATGTGACCCTGGGCAAGCCACTTGACCCTGTTAGCATTAGTTTCCTCACCTATAAAATGATCTGGAGAAGGAAATGGTAAACTACTCCAGTATCTCTATCAAGAGTCTTGCAATGGTGTCATAGAGTCAAACAAAACTGGAAAATGACTAAACAACAATAACAACAACTTCAAAGGATCATACATTTAGAGGAGGAAGGGATTTCCTATTAAGTATCAGAGGTGGGATTCCTTCCTAGGTCTTCCTACTGCCAAGAGGATCACTTTTTGCAGTAGATGAAGCTGCCTTTCTCTCTTAATATAGAAAAGGAGGTTAACAAAAACAAGATTAGTAACTAGATCTTGAAGCCAGGAGTAGAGTTCAAGTCATCCCTTGGATAATTTATTGGCTGTTTGACCAAGAGTAATCACTAAACCTTTTTTTCCCCATTCTTTTAGATTTTACTTTATTTTATTTTAATAATTTTTATTTTGAATATTTTCCCATAATTACATGTTTCATGTTCTTTCCCTCTCCCCTAAACTCACCTAACCCCCCTTAGCTGATGCACAATTACACTACACCTTTCATAACCCCATTGAAGACATGTCAGAAAATACCAATATATATGGAGAAATCTGTGAAATCATAGTTCTAGATAAACCAATTAACCCCATTTCCCCCAACCCCCAGCCATAGTAAATATCTGCTTTACAGGATAATTATGAAGAGAATGCTTTAACATCAATGTGCTATATAATTTATGAGTTGTTATTGTGGTCCACTAAATGAACATATAGAAAACATCTGAAAGAGGGGTGGGAGGAACAATATATGAATGGGGTATGTGTATACATCTACAAGAGAAGAATGGGTGGGGGAAAGCTGAGGACTTTCTTAGAAATAGAATTTTATCCTAGTACTTACTGTACAAAATTTCAATAAAATCCAAATGTTCAGAGAATTAAAAAAAGCACTCTCTTCTCACTCTCTTCTCTTTACACCTCCATATTCATTAGTTACTAAGTCTTTTCGAACCAACCTCCACACCATTTATCCATTTAATATTTCTTTCTTTCCACTCAAGGAGTCATCATCCTACTTCAGGTCCTCATTACTGTTCACTTACTTAGACTGTTATAATAGCCTCCTATTGGTCTTCAAGTTTATAGTCTTCTCTCCTATCTATCTTCTACAGAGCTTCCAAAACAACCTTTCTAAAGATCTGATCATGATTCTCCCCTATTCAAGAACCATCAATGGCTCCTTAATGTCTCTGGCACAAAATAGAAACTCTTACCTCGACACTTAAAGCCCTTCACAAATTCTGGTCCAGGCAACCATTGAAAACATTTTAGATAACTTTTCTTTTCGTGCTCCATTTAAACTAACTTGGAATACTGACTGTTCCCTGAAATAAGCATCCTATTTTCTTCTTTTTGCACTAGTTGTCTTCTAATCCAAATCTATTGTCTCTCATATATACAATGTCCAGCTATTTGCCTGACTCAGCCCAGATATCAGCTCTTGCACATGCCTTACATGATTGTGCCACTTGGTAATTCTTTTTCTCTCCTGAAATTACTGGAACAAATTAGATTATTCATAAAATAGAAATTACCTAAAGGAAAGACCTTTTTTTTTTTTTGGTCTGTATTTCTAATGCCTAGCACAGTGCCTTGCATACTGTAGGTGTTTATCAAATGCTTATTGACAGGAATTAGAATGAGTGGAGGTTTTAATCAGGGGGACAATAAGGATCATAGAGAAGACAAGACCTCTTGGCTGACCATGATTTGACTCATAAGTTGAAACTAGAACATCTTCTTTAGACTTCAGACATCATGATACCTCTGCTTGATAAGTTCTCTGCCTTCATCACAAAAAGAGCATAAGATTTGTGACTCCCTTCTTTTCTTATTATCCAGCTCTATTTGTCTTCACTTTTGGCCAATGATTGTGGAGGAAACTAAAATCCCTTCCTTTTATCTGGCTCTGTAGTTTACATAATAGAGAAAGAAGCAATCTCATGTTTATGCCTCCTGACTCCTTGTTGAAAACTTCATAGCTCCTTTTTAATTGGAGACATGAGTCTCTTGGCAGAGATACCACTAGAAATATCAACATCTTCTTGCCTCCTGATCATTTCAGTCCAGGGCAGTAAAAAACAACACAACAAAAAACCACTCATGCCTTCTATTTTCAAAGCACTGTGCTAGGCACTGAGCACAGTCCCTGCTTTCAGATAGCTTATATTCTTCTAGGGTGATACCACATATGAATAGAAATAGAAACATGTCAGAGTAAGAAGAGAGAGCTAACAAACTGATGGTAGGGAGGAGAGCCTATCAGCAACGGTTTCTCACTATAAAGAGATAAGTTGTGTATTTAATATAACCAGTGCATACATATTTCCCTCATCTGTTTGAAATATTAGTTTCCCTCTAGACTCAGGGGTGATAATAATGATGATTAATTTTTTTTTCATTTAACAATAATATATTCTCTCTTACTCCCAACTCCCTTCCCAATTTGAAAATCAAAAGTCAAAATATAATCCTTGTAACAAATATATAGAGGTTCTGAACCCTCCTCCAGTGGTGGTAATTCCTAGCAATGGGGTGAGAATTGGTGAGAAATAGGAAAAGGAGAATCTGGATACATGTCTATAGCTTCCTAGAATTCCCCATTCCTCATTTTATCTGTGGGAATGAGATTTTATCAGTCTTTACATCCAAATTTTGCCTCTTTGCCCTCAAAATTAAGACTTTCCAAGAGGGCCATGTAGGTTGCAATCATGGACAGTTGTTGAAATCTCTACCTGGAGTTGTTTTGGGTTGACTGAGATTAATTGGACTGGGAGTCAGGTCAGCCATCAAATGGTAAAAAAAAAGATAGCATCTGAAAACCTCATTGGCTAGTAAAAAGGTAAGGAGACAGGTCCAATATCTTGGCTCTTCCCCCAGCCTCTCCTTTTTTTTTCTGTCTACTGTTCAAGGCTGATCATTGGTAGTAACATCTCACCTTTCTATATATGGACATAAGAGCGTCTACACCATGTATGATAGAGGATCCATTTGGGAGGGATTCATCTATTCATTTTCCTCTTTACTTTATATTAAATAAACTTCATGGACATTAAAAGGCATTTCTCTTTGCATGACTCTGAAGTCATGTTGGCCAGGGCCATTGCTGGGACTTGCCACATCCTTGGATGATCTCTGGCCAGAGATTTCCTTATGCTGCCAAAAAGTGGCATGACATAGAATATGCACAGATATTACAGATATTACTTTTCTGCTTCCAGTTGACCATGTGGGAGGTCAGGACTCATATTCTAAAATAATAAAACATCCTTTTATTGACTTCTAAGGTGGAGAGACAGATGGCTCACCTAAGCTGCTCCTAGTCCTCAGTTCTGGCCTTTCTTAACTTTTGTCTAGAGGAGTCTCTACTTATTTGAAAGTCCATCATTTACCCGACTCTGGGTACTATAACTCAAATAGGCCTTAGGTATCCTTATTTCAACTTTTACTAGCCATGGCAAGCTGGATTCCTTCCTGGAGGGCAGCTAACAAATTATTGCTTTGTAGGATTCTAAAGGTAACATCTCAGGGGCAGTGAGCTTCTAATATTTCATCACATTCTTCCATTCTGATATATTCCCCTCATATCAATCATCAGTTATTGTTAATATCTCCCATTCATCATTGATTGACCTAGTGATAAGCGCTCAGATGTCATTTAGCCAATTAATGTCAATTATATTTTACAAAGAGTTATTTACCAAAAAACCATAGCAAAAATCAAAGCACAAAGACTGCCTAACAAACTGGAGCACAGAGTCCTCTTTATATCTTAGCTCCTAAGGAGAGTGGGATCAAAATTAAAATACTTGCTATAAAGGATTGACTCCCCAAAAATCACTTCTAAAAGTGACATAGGGATTGGATGAAGTTACTCTCTTGCTAACAAGGCACCATATCTCAGCACTGATCTCTTAACTTGAATCAAACAGACTGCTTTTTGGGGATTTTTAGGTATACCAGGTTTGGCTGCCATAACTCTAGTATAGTTTCAAGTTTTTGGAACTCTGGCTGGTGGCTCTTCTGTTCTTTCCTAGGTCACAAGATCTGCTCCATCTCTAATGCTCCATTACCTAAAAGCAGAAGAAAAGGCACAATAAAGATGGAAAAATTAACCTTAGCATGTTCATGGCTTCATATTGGTCAAGGTAGGGAGGATAAGACACTGGTCCTACCTCTCTTTCCTCACCCATCTTCCATTCTATCACAATCAGGAAATAGAATAATTTATTTGGTTAATACATTTTTATGTAAACTCAATTCTGTCTCAGTAGCCAACCAAAAGACCTCCCCTTCATCACATTTTTAGCAGACAGATACCTTATACTCTAAAGTAGGAAGTTGGTCCCCTCGATTCCATGTTACCAATCAATCTCAGTCAACACAACACAACTACCAGTAAAGATTTCAACAACTGCCCATGATTACAACCTAGATGACCCTCTTGGAAAGTCTTAATTTTGAGGGCAAAGAGGCTAGAGCTTTCAGAAGTAGAGTACCACATGTGCTATACTTGTCTCTAGGACAGGACCCTCATTGGCCAGTACCCCAGTAGGCTCTATTTAAGTGTTAGTTATTTATTACATATCATTGAATATTTTTAAAAGTTTGAAGAGTAGGGATGAAGCTAGAAGGCATTATCTTCCTTCCTTTGTCTTTGCATAATATTATATTCATTTCTTTTTGTGCTTTTCCTCAGTCTCAGGAGAAATGAACTCTCAACAAGCTTAGCATCTAATGTTCAGAAAATGGGGAATTCTTGCCAGTTTAGAGGGTTTAGGGGGGATGTATAATGGGAATTGTAGAAAGATGTTGAGTTTTGTTTTTTTTAACTAGAACTGTAAAGGCTTTTGCTAACAATCTGTTTTTGTTTTATTAATTGTCTGATATTAATTGTCTATTAACCCTTTATATTTGGATTTAGTCTCTGAGCCCCCAGTCCTTAAAGTATTCCTTGCATTCCATGAAGTATTTCTTCCTACCTAGAACTGATTCTAATCTTAGGCACAGTTTCTCCTTTCTATGGAAGCAGAAAGGAAGAGGTTCATTTTAGACCTAAACTTTAGTTTTAATTCAGAGATTATCGAAACCCTTAAAATGTCTTCAAAGTGTGGGACTATACTTTTCAACTCCTGGCATTGGATACACATTTCTAAACTTTCAGTACTCTGATAAACTGCACTGCCACATGGGATGTTCCAAGTACAGGTAGAAACCAGAGAAAAGGCCAGCTGAAAATTAATTATCCATGTTTTAGGAATCATGCAGAGAATTGCAAGATTTTGGCAAAGATTTTAGGAAAGATCAGAGTCAGTGAATAACGTCTTTTCCTATCTGTAGCCATATATATATTTGGATGCTATATAGGGTTAAACTAATTTCTTCTATCATGTGTGTCCACCATACTTCCATCTGTCAATAATTAACAAATTCAACTAATGTGAATTAAGCATCTTCTGTGTTCCAGGCATTGTATTAGGTGGGTTCTAGGTATTACAAAGATACAAATGTCATTGTTCCTTCCCTCAAGCAGATTCCAAAGCCAAGCCCTCTGTACATAGTAAATTAATGTATAGTGAGGAAATTAATATGATTTACAATTATGGAACCTGGTTTGAATCTGGCTCTGTTAACATACAACCTGTGTGATCTCAGCACTTAATGAGATTAGACTGCATAAATTCTAAGGTCTATTCCAATTTTGTCTTATGAATGAATGATGCTAGGAATCAGGGACTCACCTACCCATAGCAAACAACTCTAAGCAATAAAGACTCTTTAGCAATTTGGTATGTATTTTCCATGAATTTATATATTACATAGTATTTTCCTTCAGTAGCATGAAAATTCCTTTGAATTAGAGATTATTTCATTTTGGTCTTTGGATCACTGATCTTAAGTATAGTACCCAGAATGCAATAAGTGCTTAATCAGGGCTTATTGAATGGAGAAATGAATATAGCCCAGATATTTTGGTATCTTTATGTGGACCTTGATTTTTAAAAATAGTATCAGTGTTTGTAACATAAAACACCCCTTTTTTCTTCTAAGAAATGGATAAATTTCACTTAATCACAAAGTTCTAGAATTATTTTAAATATATAAAATAAAATACAAAGAATAGCTAAGGAAAACAATTTTAATGAAATAATGCTATCAAAATATTTTTAAAGAAGTTCATGGACCCCAGATTAGAGCCTTCTCAAGAATAGGCAAGTGGGTGGTTTGATGGATAGAGTGCTGGGCATGGAGTCAGGAAGACCCATCTTCCTAAGTTCAAGTCTGGCCTCAGACACTTACTAGCTGTGTGACCAAGACTTTTAACCTTGTTTGCATCAGTTTCCTCATCTATAAAATAAGTTGGAGGAGGAAATGGCAAATTATTCCAGTATGTTTACCAAGCAAACCCCAAATGGGGTCATAAAGAGTTGGATATAACAAAAAATGACCTCAAGAATGGAAGAAGGTGCATTCTTATGGTTTGGGTTTAGAGCCCCTTTCCAAAATACAAGATGGCATCATCTCCTAAGATGATTTGTGGCTGTGACTGAATCTATTCCTGGAATAACTTCAAGATAGATATTCTTCTCTCACTTTCAGTTGCAGACAAATAGAAAATAGAGGTGATGTATAAGTCATGAGGATGGCTCAAGAATTTGGTTTGGAATGTGGTCACCATATTCTGGAGTTCTTCATATTCTCTGCCTCATGACTCTCCTTTCTGAAATGTTGCTTGAGCCAGTGTGGAAGAGACAAGGGTATGTTCTGAGGACTGGGTGAGTTAAGAGCTTTCATCTTCTAAAAGATCAGGAAATCCTATAAACCTCAAATGTAATAAACAGAAAACAGGAAAACAGATGCCCCTACCTTGTTTCGTCTTTGCTCCTGGGTCTAATTCCTAAAATGGCAGCCTTTATTCCCATATGATTTTTTTGTTAAAAAAGAAAAAAGAAAGCAGGCCAGTTTTTCTACACAGAGAGAGGATTCTTAAACATGTTATTTAGCACATGTGCCTACACAGATATCATAAAGCTCAATGCCCAGCTCCACATGGATTTTTGTGAGAAGGTCCTACTTTCATTCTGATGACTAAGGAAACTTGAATGATAAGAGAAGCCTGAATGCAAAAGGAAAGGATATAGATTTCTTTCAGAGATTTGGGAGATAGAAAGGAAAAGGAGCTATAAAGAGATCAGAGTGAATTTTGAACTTTGTTGACTAGTTGAATCTAATGTCTTTAGAAGAGGAAAAGGGATTGTAGTTTTCTGTTTGACCTTCAGAGGGTGGAACAAGGCCAAGTGGATGGAACTTTTGACTCAATTAATAAAAAGTATTTCTAAAAAATTTAAAAAGTCCAATAGTGAAATGGGCTATGAGAGGAAGAAGTGAATTCCTTGTCAACAAAAGTCTCTGAGCAGAAGATGAGATGATTCCTTTTAAGGCATGCTGGAATGATGGTTCTGGCTTGGGGAAAGTTAAAATAGATGGCCTCAGGATGATAGAATGGAAAAAAAAACATCAGATCTGAAATAAGAGAGCCTGGGTTCAGATCCCACCTCTGATATTTCCTCTCAGTGTGACCTTAGATAATGTCACAAAATTTTTGTAAAATGATTGATCTAGTCTGGATGACCTATGGCTGTGGTTCTTTCCAGTTCTAGATCTGTGATCCTTTAAGATTCATATCTTATGATTCTAAGATTACTTAGTTCAATCCCTTCATTTTACTAATAAAAAAAATGGGGCCCAGAGAACTTAAGTGAGTTATTTGAGATTTCCTAGATGATAAGTAGTAGATTTAGTATTCACAGAATCATAGAATTTGAGAGCTGGAAGGATCCTCACATCCATTTAGTCCAACCCATATACAAAAGGAATTAATTCCCAGCATAACATACTTCACAAGGGATCATCTAGCTTTTGCTGAGAAATGTCTAAGGAAGGGGAGCATGCAACCTTTCAAAGCAGTCTATTCTATTATTGGACAGTTCTAATATTTGTCCTTAAACTGAATTCAAATTTTGAACCCATGCCTTCTGAATGAAAAACCATTGTTCCTTATCCTGTGCCACAGCTGCCTCCATCTGGAGGTATTTGAAGTCTTAGTTTAAAATTTTAAATGTTCTTGAGCATTTGATAGTTTGGATTTTTCCCATTTCTATGGCAAATTATTCATAAGAATGAGTATGTTTTTGCATAAATTTCTGTCTCTTGTCACCAAAAAGTCTCAGCTGGGTTTGACTTTATGAATATTACTGATGGGAGTGACATAACCTCAGAGTATGAATATTCTTTTTGGGGCCTCAGGAGAAATAGCCAGTATCAGCATGACCTTCCCAAGGAAGGCTAGCCGATGACATCATTGCATTCCATAAATGGGGATGTCACTTCATGAGCTCTTTTCTCGATGCCAAGAAATTAACTCAAAGTATTTTTCTTCAGATAAGTGAACATGCTTGTCATGGCATACTTATGCCTGTTAAGTCTTTCTATGAAATATCTCATGGAGGAATATGTAAATATTTTGACTGCTCATGCCGTTCTTTGCAGCCTGCCTGGGATGACACATGGTTCTCCCTGCACGAAGCGGGCAGCAGGAGGGATGGCAAAGTCTTGTTAATGCTTGAATGTTTTTAGTCAATGGAGCCACAGACAAAAGAAATTTTTTTTTAAAGAAAATAACCCACCACGGGTTTATGTAAATACCAGAGCAGAGGAGTTTATGCCTTGAATGGATGCTCTTGGAGTGCTAGACTCTGACTGATGGAGATCAGCTGAGTTCATAGTATATCTTCTTTCCATACCTTCCTTTTTTGACAGCAGAAAAATAAACTAAGGCTTAAAAATGGAACCCGTTGCCAAATATACATTAGCAGAGACTTTGCCTAAGCTGATGTTTCTTTAAGGAATCACTCCCTCTATCTTACATTGTTAACCTTAAACTCCTCCAATAGCCCACACATCTGTGATCTCATGTACGTAAATGTCTCTTCCAGGGGATGCAGATGGAAACCTAGCTATGCCAGCTCATTCTTATCCATATCAATGACAATTAAGAATTATGTTTATTAAATATCTACGATGAATGTGTCAAGCACTGTGCTAGGCAGCTGGTGATACAGATACAAAGAATAAGCATGATTCCTCCCCTTGATAGTAGATTAAAATGGAGGGAACTAGTTTGCCTGAAATATTCGCAACAGATGTAAAGTGAACAAATAAAGTGAATGCATATGGAATTGTTAAATAGCCAAATACAAGATAGTTTGGGGAGGAAGGGTGTTAACAGTTGGGACTGGGGATAAGAGAAGACATCATTCAGAAGTTAGTGCTTGAACTCAATCTTTTTTTTTAAAATGTAATTTTATTAATTAATTAAGAATTTTTTCCATGGTTACATGATTCATATTCTTTCCCTCCCTTCCTCCTACCCCCCTCCCATAGCCAATGTGTAATTCCATTGGGTTTTATATGTGTCATTGATCAAGACCTATTTCCATATTATTGAAATTTGTATTAGGATGATTGTTTAGAGTCTACATCCCCAATCATATTCCCATTGACCCATATAGTCGAGCAGTTATTTTTCTTCTGTGTTTTTATTCCCACAGTTCTTCCTCTGAATGTGGCTAGTTTTCTTTCTCATAAGTCCCTCAGAATTTTCCTGGATCATTGCATTGCTGCTAGTAGAGAAGTCCATTACATTAGATTGTATCACAGTGTATTCATCTCTGTGTATAATGTTCTCCTGGTTCTGCTCCTTTCACTCTGCATCAATTCCTGGAGATCGTTCCAGTTCATATGGAATTCCTCCAGTTCATTCCTTGAACTCAATCTTAAAAGAGAGAGGGGTTTTATGAAGTAGAGGTCAAGAGAAAGTGCATTTTAGGCATAAGGAGACAGCAAATGCAATGGCACAAAGAATGTAGTATCATGCTTAAAGAAGAGAGAGAAGGTGAATTTGCCAGTAAGGCTCCAAATATAGGTTAGAGCTGGGCTGTAGAGAGTTTTAAAATCTAAACAGAAGAGTTTATAGTTTATTCCAGAGGCAATACGAAGCAACTTTAGACATTTGAGTATTGGAATCAGATGGTCAGCTCCTTGCTCAAGGAAAATTAGTTTGGCAGCAAATAGGATAGACTGGAGTGGCAAAAAGACTTGAGGTAGGGGGACCCATTAAGAGGTTGTTGCAATAATCTTGGAGAGAGGTGATGAGGGCTTGAAGAAGGTGGGTAGTTGTATGAGTGGAGAGAATGGGTCAGATATGAGAAATGTTGTGAAAGTATGCTAAGATTTGCCAACTAAATGGATTTATCAGGTAAAGAATAGTGCAAGATAAAGCCAAAATTATGAACCCAACTCCCTGGAAGAATGGTAGTGGCATTGTTAGAAACAGGAAGAAGGGAAAGTTTAGGGAGAAAAATTTCAGTATTGGACACATTACTAGAAGATAACTCTGGGACATCCAGTTTGAAATGTCGAATAGATAACTGGTGATGCAAGAATAAAGCTGATAGAGACTCTGGAGTTAAAAACAAAACAAAACAAAATTCTAATATTTATAAGGTATTTGCTGTGTGTCATATACTGCACTAAATATGTAACAATTATTATTATCCCACTGGATCTTCCCAACAACCTTGGGAGATAGGTACTATTTTTATCCCCATTTTACAGATGAATAAGCTGAGGCAAAAAGAAGTTTAAGTGATTTGACCATGATCATCCAGCTAATAAATGTGCGAGCCTGAATTTGAACTTTGGTATTCCTGACTCCAGGAGCAGCCCTCTATCCTCTCTGCCAACTATCTACTATGACTATATTAATGTGTCTTATCTCTTTACTAGATTGTAAACTTCTTCAAGGGAGGCACCATGTCTTACTTATCTTATTGTTTTCCCTTGTATCCACTACTAAACATTGCACAGATTAAACACATAGTAAACATTTGTGGAATTAATGTATCAATGATTCCTTTGGCAAGTATTTCTTCAATGTAGTGTTTCTTTCAACTATAATGCTCTCACTGTTACCTTTCCCTACATTCCCAGCAAATTTTCCACTTTCTAGCCAAATGTCTCCATTCTGTTATTATTCAGTCATTTCAGTTATGTCAAGTCTTGATGACCTCATCTGAGGTTTTCTTGGTAAAAGATACTGAAATGGTTAGCCATTTCCTTTGCCAGATCATTTTACAGATGAGGAAACTGAGGCTAATGGCCAGTAAGTGTCTCAGGCCAGATTTGAACTTGGGAAGATGAGTCTTTCTGACTTCAGGTCCTGATTTCCTGATATATTATAAAGATTCATGGGTCATCTGCATATATATGATAAAATGCTTGGAAACTGATGAAGGGGAGAGAGACAGACAGACAGAGAGAGACAGAGAGACATAGAGAAGAACAAAAGAGGTCACATCTGTAGCCAAAAAAGAGGACCCAGAACAAAACCATGGATATGATGTTGAGGATGCAAAGGGGATGGAAAAGGAGAAGTCGGACAAATAGGAGGTGAGCCAGGAGAGAACAGAGAGTTGTGTGTGCTATTAAAAACCAGAGGAGAAGATCCAGGAGTTGAGGGTAGCCAATAGTGTCAAATACAAAAATTAAGTAAAGAAGGATTAAGATTAAGAAAAAGTTACCAGATTTGGCAATTAAGAGATAACTGGTAACTTTGGAGAGACAATAATTTTATTCAACTCAGGAATGAGATTGAAAGCCAGGTTGCAAAGTCTAAGAAGCACGTGAGGGGAGAGGAGCTAAAGGCAGCCAGTGAAGGCAAGATTTTCAAGGAGTTTAGTTGAGAAAGGTAGGATAGATGAGATGACAGATTGAGAGGAGTATATGCTTTAGAGATTTTTTCCAAAGCCTCAGGGAAACTTGAATATGTTTGAAGGCAGTAGGGAAGAAACTGTTACCTCACCTCACTTCTCCTGACCTTATCACGTCCCTTCTATTACATCATACTGTATCATACCATATCATGCCATACCATATATATCATATGCCATAATATTACATATTAATTATATCAATTATTAACCCATTAATGATATCAATATATTAATTATATTTTGTATATTGATATTATCTATCAATATAATCATAAGTAATATACCACATGTTACATATATTCCATTATTAAATATATTATATATGAAACAATATAACAGCATGTGATATAACTTTAATATAATATGATATATAATGTTAACAAATATCAATCTGGAACCAATATATTACAGTATGACAGAGTTGGAAGGAACCTTACTATACAGTACTATATACTGTGGCATACCATACCGTACCATACCATCAAAGCATTTCTCCTAATTCATAGGAAATATTTCTTGACTTCAAGCCTAAATAGTATTTTTTCAACTTCCCTTCATTGATTCTAAATATTCTTTAAAACTGTTCAAAAGGTCATAGGCTATCAAGAAGGGAGTGGGTTCCCCTTAATTGGAAGTATTTAAGCATAGCCTGACTGGCTGGCTGTTTCTTAGGTATATTGTTAAAGGGACACTTTTTTTCAGAAATAAGGGGAATTCATTGGCCACTGAGGCCTTTTCTAATTCTGAAATCCTGTCATATCTTGGTTCCAGATTAATATTTTTTCTTTAAAATCTTATAAATAAGAAATCAAAAGCACTTTGGTGATTATCTAGTCATAGCTGCATAAATTTAGAATTGAAATGGATATCAAAGGTTTTCTGCTCCAACCCCCTCATTTTATAGAAAGGAAACTGGGGCCAGAGAGTTTGTCACTTAAATACTGAGGAAAATTAATATTGAATTGTAATAATTTCTCTATGAAACTTTTCTTCAATCTCTGCTTGGGTTTCAAAGGTCAGCCAGCTTGTAAGCTAAAGTAATTTACTCCCAGACCTCAAGACATCTCATTGGGCTGGCTTTTGCTAGTGGTAGGGTGGAGACCTGCTTCTTATTTATCTGTAAACAGGAACTCTCTTAGGTAAGGTAAGCTGGCAAGCTCTAGCTATTGAGGTGAGCAGCCATGGTTAAGTGACCCTAAAATACATGGTCCAACCTTGGTGGTAGAATATGCTGGTGTTTTCCTGCCCCCAGCAAGGAAGGACACATCCCTCTGATGATGAAGTAAAGAGGACTTGAGTTCTCTAAGTCCACCTCTTCAAGGGCTATTTACCAATCAGAGATGTCTTAAGACTTCCAGGAGAGGGACTGAATAGAGAACTCACAAGTGGTCTATATAGACCTGCACCAGAGAAGGTCAGAGAGACAGCCAAGCAGATTAACATATCTTGAACTGGTCAATTAAGAAATTAATGTAAAATGAAGAAATACAGCCTCTTGAGAAGTCCAGTTGTCACAATACTAAATAGTAAGTGGTAAATACTGTACTTGAACTCAGTTGCCCAAATTCCAAAATGTATTACTCTTTCCCACAGAATAATATATGGAATAATTAATTCCAATAATCAAACCCTCCCATTTTATGCCAGGAAACCAAAGCCCAGGAGAAGAATAAAGCTTTCTTTCCTATTAGGAAAAAAGTTAAGGTGTTTTCTAATACTTCTATTTCAATGGTTTTTTATATCAAACATCCTTATCTAGTACCATCATTATCATTGTATGCTAGATATTGTTTATTTACTTTTACTTTTTAAAACTTTTTTAACAAGACCTATGATTTAATTGCTGTAGTTAGGTGATACAGTGGATTAGAGCCCAGGGACTGGAGTCAGGAACAGATGAATTCAAATTCAGCCTCAGACACTTACTAGTGGTATGACCATGAGCGAGTCACTTAACCCTGTTTGCCTCAGTCTCCTCATTTGTAAAATGAACTGGAGAAGGAAATAGTAAACCACTTCAATATCTTTGCCAAGAAAATTCCAAATGGAGTCTCAGAGGGTCAAACACAACTGAAATAACTGAAGAATAACAGCGTGGTTTCTCAGTTTCCTCATCTGTGAAATGAGGATAGTAATAGTACTTCTTTCCTAAATTTTCTGTGAGGATCACATGCCAAAATTTTTTAAGTACTTAAAATAATGCCTGGCATATAATAAGTGCTATGTTCATGTTTATGTGCTTAGCTATTCTCTGGGTATTCTTTTTTCTCTACCATGCAAGAATAGTGTTAGTTATATTTTCTTGGACAAAAACATTTTTTTTATCCTGGTATTTTGTTGAAAGAAATATCACTTAGTGAACTAAATGTTTCCCCATGTAGAAAATGTGGAAAGAGTGCTAGATTAATATTCAAAAATCCTAGGTTCAAATCCTGTTTATGTTTCTTACTACTTTGTGATCTTGAGCCTCAATTTTCTCAATGACTTTAGTTTCCTCAACTGTAGAATGAGTGAAATAGAGACTAGATGACCTTAACTAAAAACTACATCTCTAAGTATAAGATATACTGTTCTATTATAGACAGATGAATTGTTTTTGATTATTTTGGCTTTCTATGCCTAGAAAAGATCCTATTGCTTGTTTTACAAAACTAAGCCCCCACTGGACCAATTGATATCTTCACACTCTCACTTGACTGGCAACCAGTGGGTTTATATTGAATTGGGGTGAGACATCAGTAGAATTATAATCCCTTTCTGAGTTTAGCCCATCCTGTCAAGATCTTCAGAGTTCTTGAGATGCACAGATCAAACCAATTGACATGATTACAGCAAGCTGGAGTACTTCAGAAGTGTATAAACAACATATTGGTGCGTTCACTCTGAGTGGGGATTGCATTACTGAATTGTGCTGATGAAAACGAATCTTTCATGACTGCAGATGTGGTGTGTAATTTAGGTATTATCCCACTAACCAATATTTGTCTAACACTTCACTCCTTCCAAATCTTCCATAGCGGTTTCTCGTCTATGAAACTGTGTAAAAGACATAAACAGAAATAGAATCCCAAGAGCCAGTGTAATGCAAGGGAAATTACATGAGAAGTAAATTAAGAAAAGCTGAAAATTTTAATCTAGTTATTGCGTGATACTGGACAAATCACTTAAGGTTCTCTGGGGAGAAAAATCATTGCAATAGTAAAAGAACAGTATACTTATAGTATATAGTATATATAATTATAGTATAGAATATACATTATAATAGCATATAAAAGAACAATATGAATATCTCATTGGAAGAAGGCAGGAAAGTGGGGAAATAGGAGAAGGGAGATGTTCTTCAGTAACTTGTTTTCCAGAAAGGGCATGAAAACTAAAAACTATTAAGGCTTTTCTTTAACTCTGGCTCTATGTCATCTTTGGATAGCAAATAATAATATTAACCACTGTAGACAAGACTGGTAGTTCTCGATTTCATTCAAACTTCTTCTGTACTTCTCGGTTTATCTCTACTGCCATGGCTTCCAGTATATCTCTCTCTAGAGTCCAATGACATGCTCTGTGTATCCTGTAAAATTTCATACTCTAATCCCAACCCCTATATTTTCCCTACCTAAGCTTGCAATTAATTCTCAGGTGTCATACAAAAAAAATGATTCAGTGAGTATTCAAGTCCTGGTGACTTGTCTGAGAAATGTTACATTTGGATGATTCTCTACAAACTCCTTCCCCCCAATATATCATAAATTTTATTTGTTTTGCTTGGCAGGATTTTAAAAAATATATTATGATTAGACCTGTATTTTTCCCCTTGGGAAATTAAAAATATTTTTGCCAATGTCTTTTTATTTTACTAAGATTTTTTATGATTTTAATTTTTTGAGATTATTTGCTAACTTATAGATTTTATACTTTTTATGTCTAGTCATGTATTTCCTTTAAGTTTTATTTTTTCTTGGCATATAATTAAATATTTGAGTTTTTTTAATTTAAAAAGAAATTCCTTTTCATTGCAAATTCAATCTTTTTTATTTGCAATTTTAATTTAGTTTTATTATTTTTATCAAGTTAACTTTATTAGTTTTTATAAATTTAGCTTCATCAGTTTTGTGGGTTCTTATAAAATTCTTGTGTTTTTAAAATTATTTTACATTTGTTTCTCCTTTGATTTTTAAAATTTCTACTCTTTTGCTTATTTGAGAATCATACAATTATGGATTTTTTATATTTTTCAGAACTGCATAGAATTAGAGTTAATTGAATTTTATTGCTATAAGTTTTCAAAGATATACATTTTTCTTTGATTTCCATAAATTTTATTGTACTAACATATTAATATTTTATATAATTAATTTTCTCTGACTTATTTTCAAACCCATTAATCATACAAAATAACATTTTCTAGCCTTCTAAATTAATTCTAAATTAATGTTTATTAAATTTACTAAATTAATTAATACATTTCATTTATTGATTACAATTTGTTATGTTATAGCATGCACTTAGTATTTATGTTTTTATTTATGAGTTATATATACCCTGACATGATAATTATTTTTTTATGAAGATGTTATATCATATTAGAAAATAAATATATTCTTCATTAGATTTTAAGTTCCTTGAAGACAGGGACTGTATTGTTTCTTTTTGTATCTCTAACAATTAGCATTCCCTTGCACAGGGGTCCTTAATTAAGGTTTATTGAATGACCAACTGTTTTCTGTCGGTATGTCTATCACCTGTCTATATCTATCTATCTATGATTAATACTAATATTGTTGCATTATTTATGTTTTATAGCATGCTATAATTTTTACTTATGCTTCTTGACTATTTTTACAGTTGTCTTGACTGATACTATGATTGCCATTTTTACTTTTGGAAAAATATTCAGCTAAAACAATGAATTTAAAATCACCTCTCCATTTGAGTTATGCATGAATATTTGTGGTGCCAGTGGGATTCTTATATGTAACTAATTATTTTGGTTTTTAATATTCAATCCTTTCTCTTACCCCTTTCAATTTTATTTATGAGTTCGTTCAATTGACATTCATGGTTATGGTTATTGACTTTTTCCCTTCCATCAAATCTTGTTAAAATGTTTTTTTCCCCATATCTTATGAAAGAAAGACACCAGCATTCATTATATGCAATTTTTTTTTGCTTTAAACAATTCTAGTTTCTTATCTTCTTCCTTCCCTCCCAGATCAAAGTCAAATCATAGGGATCTGACTTTGCTTCCTTTTAAATCTAAGTTTTGTAGTTGTTTTTCTTGAGGCCATTTTTTCTCTGTTTTCATTTTCTGACCTTGATATATTGAATTTTAAGCAATCCTTAGTTACAAGCAAGTTTTTAATGTACCATATTCCAGGATTTTCTTCAATTTCTCATTTATTATAAGTAGTTTAGTATGACTGGTGCATAAAATATATTTTTCTAACATTTAACAATACTTTCTTTGTGATCTGGAAATTTTTTGGCTTAGTAACTATATTCATGGTAAGATGAACCTAGGGTTACCTCCCTGTTTTCATAATGTGCACTCTATTAATCTGAATTTTTTTCTCTTTCATTAATGTTACTCTGTTACTTATCATATACTCATACCACCTTGGAATTTCCCACAGTGCCTGGCACACCCTCATCCTGGAAAATCCTCTCACCATTCCAACCTCTCTCTTCTCTCATTGGTAAATTCCTTTCAGTGCCTTCATTTTGGGAGGGGTCCAAGTTAGCCACCATTCATTTTATTTCTGCCTCTGCTTTTGACTTTTCAGATGTCAACACTATGACTCATGAGTACTTTACCACCCAACCCCTGACCTTCTTTTTTCAACTTTTTGTTATATATTGTCTTCATTATGGTTTGCAAATTTTGTAATTCTTCCTAATATATTTTTAAATTTTAATAACAGAATTCTACATGAGTTTTCCGAAGGTATATGATCCAAATTCTCTCGCTCCTTTTTTCTCTCTTCCCTCCCAGAGCTGACAAGCAATTCAATCTGGCTTCTATATGTATTATTACACAAAACATATTTCATATTATTCATTTTTATAAGTGAATAATCTTATACAACCAAAACCCTTAAATATATACCCAAATAAACAAGTGATAAATCATATGCTTTCATCTGCATTCCTACTCCAACAGTTCTTTCTCTGGAGGTGGATAGCATTCTTTTCTCATAAATCCCTCAGAATTTTTCTGGATTATTGTATTACTGTTAGTAATCCTACTGTCATTCTACAACAATTCTTACTTAAAATGTAAATTCCCTGAGGACAGGAGCTCTTTTCTCCTTTTGCATGATGCTTACTATAGTATCTAGCACAAAGTAAATGCTTAATAAATTCTTGTTTCCTTTTCTTATCACAACTCTCCTCCTCCCTTCTCCCTAATAAAAGCCCTCCTCCTTAATAAATATAATCAAGCAAACCAAATCCACGTGTTGATATCTGAAAATTCTATCTTCTGTAGAAGGGCTTTTCCATTATCCCTGTTACTAATGCCTTCTCCACTACATGTATCTTGTATGTTGCTTTTTTATATATTCTTATTTTCATTTTCATCCCTGATTTTTGATACAGTGCTTGTCACATAACATTAAAACATTAAAAAATGGTAGATTGATTCATGAATTGGACATCAGAAAATGGCTTCATTCCCCCCATCTCTCCCTTATTTCCATTGTAATAGCAAAAAAGAAGCAGGTCTCAAAAAACCCTCAAACATATGACCATTACTTTTGTCTTTTGCTTTACAAACCCCTGTCCATTGTTGTGTTTAATTTGCAGCAATATGTTTTAGAAGGGTCATTGATATTCTGGTGAGTGTCTCAAGTAGAACAACTGGAAAGGTTAAGTATCTCTAATTTATGATATATGAAGATAGGCTGAAGGAACTAGGGATATTTAATCTGGAAAAGTGATGATTCAAAAAAGGTCATAATCACTGTTTTTGTGTAGTTGGAGGGCTACCCTATGAAGGAGGATGAAACTTCTGATGTTCTGACCATGAGGCAGAAGTAGAAGTGAAAGGTAGAAGATTTAGGGAGGTTGATTGAGGTTCAAAGGAAATAAGAGCTTCTTAATAGAACTATCCCAAAATAGAATTGTCTGACTCAGGAGGTGAGTTCATTTTCAATGGAGGTCTTCAAGCAAAGGCTGGATGACTAATTATCTAATAATTTGTAGAGGTAATACTTTAGAGATTATTTATTGATGAAGAATATCCTGGCTAGGCACTGAGGTCCCTTCCATCTCTGAAATTCTGTGAAACTTTTGTTACATTTATAGATATGTAAAGGCAATGTGGAAGGCAGATGGAACTTGATTCAGTCATTCAATTAATTACTCAACCTCGCTTAACCCCAAATACTTTGATCAAATGAGAAAACATCTCAATTGATTTAATCAATCAAAAGTGTTAACTAGGTATTATGAAAAAGGCCTGGGCATTTTTCTCCATTGGATGAATGAATCAATCGTTTAATCAAATAATTTCAACTAGGAAACAATATGAATTTTATTTAGATTGTTTAAGGGGGCTTGATCCAGCCTGTGTATTTTTGCATAAGAGAGCAAACCCATCTAGAACCTTAGTATCTCAGAATCTTATACTGTGTGACCCTGGGCAAGTCACTTGACCTCCATTGCCTACCCTTACCACTCTTCTGCCTTGGAGCCACTGCACAGTATTGACTCCAAGATGGAAGGTTAGGGGTTAAAAAAAAGAATCTTATATCATAGTGGTGAAAACCTTCAGCCAGCCTCCTGAGAAGAACTCGCTTGGGGAAAAAGGGCACAAAAGAGAGCTAATACCTAAAAACTAAAATCCTAATACCTAATGCCTAAAATCATGATATTCTACCAAACTCAGAAATTTTGACTTCCTGAAACATTTGTATCTTTTGGACTTGAACTTGATATTATTTGTAGACAAAAAGGAAAAATCAAAGTGCTACAGAGTCCTACATGACACCATCGCGTTGTCAAAACCCCCAGAAAGGCAGTCAAAAAGCAATTCATTTTAAACCCAAACTCTAAAATATGGTGGTTGCTTTTGGAAACCTTTTTTACCTTACCAAGAGAACTCCTCAGATATACAGGTACCAGTATGCTCTTGAGAGTTAAAAAAGCCACCCCGTTCTCCGTTTAATTCAATATTGCCTGGGAATACTTTATAAAATTTGGTCTCTAGTTACATTTGTTAAGAAAATTAGTTGAAAAGACCATCCATGATTGTAAACAAAACTGTCTTGTGTCCTGGCTTAGGGCTGGATCTTCAAATCAGAGCAAACAATGTGTGGAATAATATCTTTAAGTAAGGAGATCTCTTGTGTGTATGACCTGTGTGACATCCACATCTAGAAATAGAGACCACAAAAGTAGGAGACAATCAGGCCACTCATAATTATTAGACCTCTTGAATTCTAGTAATTTATTGGAAAGGAAAACAAATCAAGTTACTCATGCTCTTCATGAATGAAAAGGTGCTAGGCACTCTAAATGCAAATCATTATCCTTAATCTAAATCACTGCTGTAATTATATTCCGCCTCCCCATCTCATCTTGGTAGCACTGCTGTCAAGACACTGGTATAATAACCCACTGATAAAAAGTGTTCTCCAGTGTAGATAGGCCAGGGGTTGATTTTAAAATATTTGAGCTTGAAAAGAATCTCAATCAGGAGTTCCCTCTATCTCTGATACTTTATGGTAAGAAATGAGAGCATCACAGTTAAAACCTCAAAAAGGAACTATGTCAGGCTGTGTTAGGCTCTGATCAACGTTATTACTACCCCTTTTTGATCCAAATGAGAACTTTCATTGGAAGGAAACATATGATCTGGTGAATAAATATTTCTTCTGGACACCATGGGTGCCAAGAAAAATGAGACCCAATCTTTGTCATCAAAGAATTCTGTCTGGATGGGAGTAGAACCTATAGAGACTTAGCCCATAGTCCACTGAAAATTTTGGGAAGGCTTAGAGATTTCCAATTATACTACCCTCACCATTGGAGGGAGGATATAAATTCTCTAAACACCATTCACACTGGCATGCATAAGGGTAATTATTCTCATGTTGACTTGGTTAGGGATCATATAGAGGTCCCAACATGCCAATATGTTGAGACCTGTACAATTGTTTTCACATATGATAGTTTGTCCTTCGGAAATGAAGACCAGGGATGGTGCTTTCAGGTGTCAGGTCAAGGAGACTTTCTATTATGTCAGCAATAGATATCATCATAAACTTTTCAGAGTTCCTGCTGTCATATTCAAACTCTGGGAGTTATGAGTCTCACCTTGATTGACAGGTGAAGATAGTTGGAGACATCGGACGGTTCCCAGATGCCGTGAGGACAAGAGGAAAGGCAGTTGGCCAGAGGATATAAATACCCTGATAGCCATCTGACAGGGACCCTTGGCCTGGAACCCTTGGCCTTGGACATTGATCTCTGATCTCGGAGCATTGACCTGTGGATCTCTGACTGTGGGTCCTCTGATTCTCTCTGAATTTCCCCTAGATATTTAGACATCTGAA
Organism: Gracilinanus agilis; assembly: GCF_016433145.1. Classification (NCBI taxonomy): domain Eukaryota; kingdom Metazoa; phylum Chordata; class Mammalia; order Didelphimorphia; family Didelphidae; genus Gracilinanus; species Gracilinanus agilis. The sequence goes on from NC_058135.1 coordinate 252,237,847, forward strand.
CCATCATTAGATAGTTAGGTATCCGGGCCCAGGTGGGAACTGGGAAGAGGGAAGGAGAAGAAGCAGAGGGAGGTAAGGGAGGTATTTCCTGACGGCAGTAGGACTGACATAACAACTGGCAATAAGAAGCTGAGAGGGATCATTGATATCGGTATCAACCAATATACCCTATAATAACTATAATAGTAGACAAAGATACCTTCTTTATAACACTGCCACATTCACTTCTAGATAAGATGAAGTAACAGAGAGTGGCAATCTTGGAGTTTCTATTTTTGGTCCTTGCTGCTCTGGGTCAAGTAGATGCTTTGGACTAAACCTGGGTACTCATGCTTCAGGCTCTGGTGGTCTCTGATAACAGACTCTGGTTGTTGAAGGCACATCCGAAGGATTTTCTGACATTTTGAAGCTAATAAGGCATAATCTAGTTGCTGTATTAATTAGAAAAATTTTGAACCCTTGGACTCCAAAATTTATAGAATTCTTGTCCCCAAATCCCTTTTCCCTTTCATTTACATGCGTTCTTACATTATTGTTTAAAAGTTTTGTGACTCCTCCCTCTCTCTCTCTCTCTTTTCTCTTGTAGCTGGGGCAGGGTGAGCTTCCTATTTACCCTAGTTTTTTTTCTTTGCTTCAATTAGTATTAATAAACTTTATAAATATAATCCTTGGAGTATTGGATATTAATTTTAATTCTCACAATAGTTACATCTCTGAATATTCACTCACTTAAGATCATTAAAGAAGAAAAGACAATTAGAGATAGGACATATAAAAGGGATTCTTGGAGACCAGATAGGTGAAGGCATCCCTCAACTACAGCTGATAGTAAATAGTCACCCAAATAGAGAGTAGTCAGAGGAGATCAAGAGATTGTCAGCTGGAATCTTTGGTATACACCCCTAATTCTGCCTCCACAGACAATGATGAGATTCTTCATCATGACAAGACTCTTCTCTCCCTAAGCCTCTGTGTCCTAGATGAAGGACAGGCAGAAAATATTGTCCATGTTCTCAATAACCCACCAAAAATGAATAGGTCCTCATTGGATAGTCACTTTACTATAAAGTGAAGATATAAACTACTGCTAATGATGCTAAAACAAAAATCTTTTATAAAATACACTCACACAAATCAATTCACACAAAGTAAATTTTAGACCTCTGGAGGTGAGGAAATAGGAGTGGGAGAAAGCCACAATTACTATGAGAGTCAAGGATATAATAGTGTCTCTGTAGGGGATAGGATGCAATGTGTATCTGCCTTGAGTCTAATGATCATCAAGCCCATCTGGAGGAGTTAATGTTCCAGATAAGATGCCCTCCTATCTTGGCACACAAGTTGTTTTCAAGTTCTCGGCCACTCTGCTGGTTTTTCAGTTCAGAACATCAGGGCTTGTACAAAAATATTTATAGCAGCTCTTTTCGTGGTGGCAAAGAACTGGCAACTGAAAGAATGTCTATGAATGGGGGAATGGCTAAACAAATTGTGGTAAATGTAATGGAATATCATCACACTATAAAAAATGAAGAAGATGATTACAGAAATACCTGGAAGGACTTATATGATGTGATGCAAAGTGAAGTGAGCAGAACCAGGAGAAAGCTAAACACATTAATAGCAACAAAATTTGAAGATCAGCTGTGAATGACTTAACTATTATTAGCAATGCAAGGATCTAGGTCAACCCCAAGAGACTCATGATGAAAAAGGCTATCCACTGCTATAGAAGGAACCAATGGAGGCTGAATGTGGATTGAAGCACACCATTCTTCACTTTATGTCCTCCATAAAATTTTCTCTAGTGTAAGCAATGTGTCTTCTTCCAGAATATGATGAATATGGAGATATTTATTGTATGACAACACATATATTTGGAGAGGTTTGGAGGAGTGGAAGGGAGAAAGAGAATATGGATCATAAAATGTCAGAAAACTATTACAAAAAATTATATCAAAGTACAATCTGGAAAAGTTAAAAAAAAGTTAAAAGGAACATCAGAGATATCTCACACAACAAAGTGACCAGAAATAGAGAAACGTTCTAGAGATTTTACAAGGAAGCTAGGGCTCATTCAGGCGAAAATGATATTTTTACTGTCCATGATTTCGTAGACATGGAGATGACAGTGAGCAATGTTGCTTAGAAATGGAAATTTCCATCTCAGGTAGGTTCCAGAGGAGAGGCTGGAATGAACTACCAGGAATAAGGAAGGCAACTGAAGAGAAGAGACAAAAGTAGCAAAGGTGAGCACAATTATAGGCAGTTCATAAAGAAGGTAGATAAAATGTTCATATATCTCTCAGAGATATAGAATTGCATACTATATAGAAAAAATCATAAAATTGATATTTATATGGTGCTTTTTGCTTTATGAAAACCTTTACATGTGAGATATCATTTGATCCTCAAAAAGAATTCTGTGAGGCAAATATTACAGATACTAATACCACCCCCCACACTTTAAATATGAGAAAACAGAAGCTGATTTGCTCAGATTTAAATCTCTAATTAATGTCTGAGAAGGAATTTTAAGCAATATCTTCCTGGATCCATATCCAGGATTCTATCCATTGTATGTGACTTTTATGGCATCTCATTTTCCTCATATGTAAAACAGAGTTAATGTTATTTGTAGCACAGACCTCACAGAGTAATTGGGAAGATCAAATGAGATGAGGGATATAAAGCTCATTTCAAAATTTAGTGCTAGATACATGCTATTTATTATTATTATTAGTTATTTTTGTTATTTTCCTCTGTAGAGAGAAATGTTTTGGCTTGGATGATTCCAATTCAACAAATTTACAAAACTCTAAAATCATAAATTTGTTTAGGGGGCTGAAATTTATTATCCCACGCTGCAAAGCATTAGAAAAGATGGTTGATGCAACATTACAATATAAAGTTTTACAACCTCTAAGTGCCAGATTTAAAGGACCTCTGAAGCCACAATTCAAATAAAGATTCCCCTACCTTTTTACCACTGCATATTTTTATTCTAGTCCTCTGGAATTTCATGAATATCCCCACCCTCTTCTTACTGAAGTTGTAGCTTCACTCATTTGCTTAAAGTTAAACAAAGAGCAATAAAACTGATAAATAATCTCTATTAGTCATCCTCTACTTTGTAAGAAAGAGACAATATTTCTACCCCCTCCTTCCAAAAAATTAACCCCTGCATACATTGATATAGAACTGATAAACATATATGTTGAGCCAGTTCAAGCAATCAAAAAGAATTTTTATTTGTTCAATCATTTCAGTGGTATCCAACCCTTCATGACCGCATTTGGGGTTTTCTTGGCTTATTACATGTGAAAACAAAGTGAAAATACACACAAAAAATATCCTTCTCTTCAGAGAGTGTACATACTAATTTGGGAGATGACACGTCCACAAATAGTTTCATATAGGTTAGACAGAGAATAAAAAGTAGGTAACCTTAGAGAAGATTGATCAAGTGGCAGAAGGGACTACGAAGGACCCCAGTGGAAGGTAGCATATGAACTGATTATTAGAAGCCAGGGATGTTTACAGCAAAAGTGAAGAGGGAGAGTGTTCCAGGAATGAAGACCAGTCATTGCAAAGACTTGGAGATGGAGAATGGAATGTTGCTTATAAGGAGGGGAAAGTAGACCAATATAGCTAGTATTACTAGATCAGGGAACACATGGAAGGGCATGTTCTAAGAAGACTGGAAAGATGGGAATGGACCAAACTGTGAAGAATCTTACATGCCCCCCCAAAAAACTCTATTACCTTGAGGCAATAGGATGGTAATAGAGCCAACTAGGTGGCACAGTAGATAGAGTGCTTGGCCTGGAGTCAGGAAGATTCATCTTCATGAGTTCAAATCTGCCCTCAGATGCTTACTAGCTATGTGAATTTGGGCTTGTCACTTATTTGCATCAGTTCTTCATCTAAAAATGAGCAGAAGAAAAAGCCAAACCCCTCTAGTATCTCTGCCAAGAAAACCTCAAATGGGGTCATGAAAAGTTAGACATGACACAGTGGAACAACAACAACAAAAAGAAGGGAAGATTAGGGTTTACTGAGCAAGGTTAAAACTCTTGGGGGAACCATCAGTAAGACTTATTTTTAAAAAATAAGCCATTTTTGGTGGAGTCTTTAAATTGGTCCATTCTTGTGGGAAAGCAATTTGTAATGAGGTGAAAAGAATGATTAAAATGTATATATCCTTTAAGCCACAGATAATCCTGAAAGGAATATACCTCAAGAAGGCCAGTGACAGAAAGAAAGCCCCCAAATACACCAAGATATTTATGGCAGCATTTTTTTGTGGTAGCAAAGAACTGGAAACAGCAGAATCCACAAGGGAGTTTCTAATCAAATTATTTGAAACACATGTAATGAAATATTGTTACACTATACGAAATGTTAGCTACAACAATATAAGAGAAGACTACTATGAACTGATGCAAAATGAAGTAAGCACCACCAGAAAAACAGTCTACACTATAGCTGTAACAAAATAAGTGGGAAAATGCAAAAATAATCTCCCTCATAGAAACTGAAAAGCACTCATTCAATAATAAAGTTTAAAAACTGACATTCAAGGCTTGTTAAATCCTACTGAAAAAATGTCAGAAAGACTTCACTGTGTCATGTTGAAGAATACAAGGATGAGTATTTGCTATGTTACTGCCTTTGGGAAGTTTGGCAAGATATTTTCCTTTTTCTAGGTCTCAGTTTTTTCTTCTTTAAAATGAAGAGGTTGGACTAGATACTCCCTGAGGTTTTTCCCAGTTTTTGACCTTGGGACTTGGGGAGTCTGCTATGACTCTCTCGTTTGGAAGCAAGGAGAGCCAAGAGGATATCCGGTGATTACTTCTTAGCTTGGACCAAGTATGAGGTGTTTCAGTGTTATTGATGACTGGTGTCATCAATATGGTGTGCGTGTTTCATTAAGAATCAAGGCATATTCCTTTCTGCAATGGAGCCAACAGCAACAGCACAACTGCATTCCCAAGGTACGATGACTAATACTTGGAGTGAGGTCTCTGCATTCCCTTTATAGATCAGGTGCTAATACACACTGACATAGCTGCTCACAGCACAGAAAATTAATACGAATGCAGTGGGCTAAATGGAGTGCCACTCTGGAAATGCAAATACTTTGAGGCAAACAGGAAACATTTTATGGCTTTCTTTAGAAATATTCACTCAATCCCTTTGAAGCTAAAAATAAGACACTGAAAACTCCATTAAAGATGCTTTTTTGTATTGTTGTATTTTTCCTTCTACAGTCTGTACTGAAGGGAAATCATTGGCTTGGTGAAAATAAAGATATTTCCAGAAAGGATCAGTTGGGATTAATCCACGAACAAATTTGATTTTTAAAAATCTTATTTTCATCTGGAAAAAATGATTTTCATGTTTTTCACTCAAAATATTCGAAAGTGGTCTCTTTATGAGGCTCATTTTTTCTTAAAGTAAAATTCAATAATAATAATAGTAATAATAATATCGATGATGATGATAAAAGCTAGCATTTATATAGTGTTTTAAGGTTTGCAAAGTACTATCTTTTGGCTACCTAATTTGACTATTTTATCAGTCCTTCAAATTAGATGCTATTATTTTCTCCATTTTACAGATGAGGAAATAGGCTGAGAGACTAACGGATTTGCCAGGGTCCTATAATTAGTAAACATCGAGGCAGGTTTTAAATTCAGATCATCCGATTCTAAAATCAAAATCCATCCTCAGACACACAAATCTTTGGATTCCAGGGCAGTTACGTGGCATAGTGGATAGAACACTGGGGTCAGAATCAGGAATCAGGAAGACTCATCTTCATGAGTTTGAATTTGGCCTCAGGCACTTACTAGCTATATGTGACCCTGGGCAATTCCCTTAACCCTATTGCCCTCAGTTTACTCATCTGAAAAATGAGCTGGAGGAGGAAATGGCAAACCGCTTCATTGTCTTGACCAATAAAACCTCCAAAAGGGGTCACCAAGAGTCTGACATGATTGAAAAAACTGCAACTTTTGATCCCAACTTTCAAGCTTTTACTTAATCTAATGCCTAATCTATCCAAAAATATATATGCATTTTCATGAAAATTATATAAAAGTACATTTAATTCACAAAGTAATTTCACATACATTATTTCATTTAATCTTCAAAATAATTCTTTGAAGTAAGCTAATTTTATGCTTCTTATTTTACAGAAGAATTTAAATTCAGAGATCAAGTGACTTACTCAAGGTCATTTAGTTAGGATTCTGAAAATAGTGTCCTTTAAAGGACCAAAATGAAAGGGTAACATCAAATGCCTCTTTTAGAACATCTTCCATCAAAAGGATGAGTCTCCTTTTTTCCCTCCTTCACTCCTTCCCATAAGAATTATCCTTTAAACCCTGTGTGGGTACATGGGGGACAGTTATTGTGAAGTGGTCTGGGAACACAGCTAATATTCTGAAATATCAAGGAAACTGTGGGCAGCTAGTTGGACTGAGAGCTCAGTGGACTGAGAGCTAAGCCTAGAGATAGTAGATCCTGGGTTCAAATCTGACCTCAGATACCTCCTGGCTGTGTGACCCTGGACAAATCATTTAACATTTACTGCCTAGACCTTACCACTCTTCTTCCTTAGATCCAATGTACAGTATAGATTCTAACACAGAAGGTGAGAGTTAAAAAAAAGAAATATCTATTACTAGTGGGAATTAGAGTTGGGGAAGTGCTTCAGTTCTGGACTGAGAAAGACTCATTGAATTCTTCTTGGGTTCAAATCCAACCTCAGACACTAACAATGTCACCCTGTGCAAGATTCATAACCTTTATTTGCCTCAGTTTCCACATCTGAAAAATAAACCAGAAAAGGAAATGGCAAGTCATTCTAGTATTTTTAATGGGATCATGGAGAGTTGGACAGATCTGAAAAATAACTGAACAGCAACACAGATCTTCGATAGGGAAAAGAAAGAAAAGTGGTCATGGAGAAAGATACTTTGGTAGCCCCACCATGTCAAGGGACTTGGGAGGAAGGCTCACGTCATGATGTCAGGGTAGCCTCCTGTACAATTTATGGAAGGAGATGGAAAAGAGTTTCAGTGATAAAATAGCATCATTTGTGACCTACACCAATGAAGGGAATACCTATATTGAAAAGAATAAATATTCAGGGACATATTGAATATTATTGGTTTAGAAATGAAGCAATCACTCCTATAAAATCAATTTCTTTATTATTAAGGGTGGCTTAGAGGGATGTATATTTGTCTCAGGTTGAACATAGTCTGCCAACTTGAGAATATAAAGTTCTAAATTTAGAACTATCCTTAAAAGTTTGAACCCTGAGGGCAAGACACCCTTTTAAGAAAGACAATTTGTGGTTTTCATAGCACTTCCCTTTGATTTAGTCAGAACAATGTTTTCTTTTCTTTTTTTTCCCCCCTTCAGCATGATTTATAATGGAAAGAAATATTTTGGATGAAGGGAATGTTTTCTAATATTAAAAAGAAGTGAAAATCTTTTTCATAGTTTATTTTTTAAAGTTTAAGAAATGAAATATTTTTTTAAGTTTAAGAAAAAAAATCACTTCATAGTATCATAGATTTAAAGTTGAAAGGGATTGTAGAGATTATCAAGTTCAAAGTTTTTTTCTTTAAAACTTTATTTTTTGTCTTAGAATCAATACTATATATTAGTTCTAAGGTAGCTGAGTGGTAAGGGCTAGGCAATGGGGGTTAAGTGACTTGCCCAGGGTCACACAGCTAGGAAGCATGAGATTAGATTTGAAACCAGGACCTCCTATCTCTAAGCCTGCCTCTTTATCTTTTGGGCCACCTACCTGCCCCCAACTCATATTTTTTAAATGAGGAAATTGACAATTAGAGATATGAAGTGACTTTTGTAATTGTTTAGTTGTTAGTCATGTCTGACTCACTGTGACCCCATTTGGGGTTTTCTTGGTAAAGATACTGTAGTAATTTTTCATTTCCTTCTCCAGCTCTTTTTATAGATAAGGAAATTGAGGCAAAAAGAGTTAAATAACTTGCTTGGGGTTACACAGCTTTGTAAGGGTCTGAAGATGGATTTAAACTCAGTTCCTCCTGACTCCAGGTCTAGTGCTCTATCTCGTATTACCTACTTGTCCTGAAGTGTACCTGAGGTCAAAAATCAGTACTTTTCAGAGGTGGAATTTGAACACATGCTTACCTGACTCCAAGTCCTGTTCTCTATCTACCAAATGATCATGATTCATGATGAATCACATATCTACCATACAGCATGACACATATGGAAAGATTGACAGAATTGAGTTGTCTGACTATAAAGAATAAAACTGACTGGCAGAGCCACAAGGATGGAGAAGCTATAGGGACCCATATGATTTCTACCAAATTCCCTGCAGAAGCAATGATCAGGTACCTCAAAAAGGTTCTGGACCAGCTTAACCCATAAAAAGTCAGGGTGAAGTAATTTTTAGCCTAAAATAGCTTAAAAGTCTGGCACAAAGGATCTAGGGTACTAAGCTATAAGGTGGTGCTCATCATGCCAGAGTAAGTGCCATCAAGACAACACGTTCTGGGTGCAAATGAAGCAGCAGCCAAGGGTTCTGGAATCCTCAACCACAGATGGTATGGGGAATGGGGTTGGACAATCAGATCAGAAAGAGATTGCAGGGGTCCCTTTTCTAGTTCTGGGTGTGAGGTTCATGTATTGTTTATATATAGAACTAAGTCCCAGTCCTGAGACACAGTCGCCAGGTGAGGAAGAGCACCAACATATATTAGCACTTGTAGTCAAAAGGGAACCTGGTTATAGTTTTGGGGGTAAAAGAGAGCTTGGGGTTACTCACAGAAAAGATTACAGGCCAGAAGAGTATTAAACACATCTCTCCTTACACCATACCACCTTGGAAGAACTGAAAGGAGATCCCCAGTGCCAGTTCTGAAGGCAACTGCACAAAGTACCTGAAGCTTGGAACAAAGCTAACCTCACCAAATTAACTTTCATGCTGTTTATTCATTTTCCTTTAACTCTAACGATTTTTTGAACTAAGAGGAAAGGAAAAAAGGCAGGAAAATGAGCAAGCAATAAAAAAGAAACAACAAAGAAAGTTATTTTGGTGACAGAGTAGACTCACATTGAGAAGAAAACAAAAATCGATATTGATCCCTCCAAGGTCCAAGAAAAATATCAAATGCTGTCAAGCCCTAAAAGAATTAATGGAGAAGCTAAAAAAAGATTTGAAAAACTAAATAAGAGAAGCAGGAGAAAAAAATTGGGAAAAGAAATAAGAGTGATACAGGAAATCATGAAAAAAAATAGACCAAATGGTAAAAGGGACACAAAAATAAAAAAGAAAAGAATAACTTAAAAATTGGCCAAATGGAAAAAAGATGTACAAAAATGTTCCAAAGAGAGAAAATTCTCGGCCATTTGGAAAAATAAGTGAAAAATTCACTGGGAAAAATAACTCTTTACAAAGTAGTATTGGCCAAATGAAAAATGAGGCACGAAAGCTCACTCAAGAAAATCATGATTTAAAAATTATAATTGGGCAAGTAGAAGCCAATGGCTCCACGAGGCATCAAGAAACAATCAAAGAAAGTCAAAAGAGTGAAAAAGAATAGAAGAAAATGTGAAATATCTCATGGGAAAAACAAATGACCTGGAAAATAAATTCAGGAGTAATCTTTTAAGAATTAATGGACTAGCTGAAAGACATGATTTTTATTAAAAAATATCTCATATATCATCTTTTAAGAAATCATCAACTAAAGCTGCCCTGATATTCTAGAACCACAAGGCAAAATAGAAATAGAAAGAATCTACCAATCACCTTCTGAAAGAGATCCCAAAATGTTAACTCCCAGAAATATAGCCAAATTCCAAAACTCTCAGTCTATGGAGAAGAGTTCAAATCTTGCCTCTGTCATTTGTTATCTGAATGACTTTAGGCAAGCTACTGAACTTCTCAGAACCTTAGTCTTCTTATCTGTAAAGTAAATGCAACTCAAGAGATGTTAAAGAGCTGACTAGGTATATGCCACTCTATTAAGAGTTTCCTGGTTTTATCTAAATATAGACATCTACCTAACAGAGAGTTTATCTGGGGGAACTTCATGTTTGTTCCAAAAAGGGAGAAAAGGAATCCTAAGGTTAATAAAATGGCACTTGCATGAACAACCTTTCAAGATTGTTTGGAAAAAAACCTCTACAGTAAAATACCAAATGTATGTTAGCTATTGCTATGAAAATGGAAATGAAGCTGTTTTAGAATGAAAAATTTTAAAAGTATCGTAAAACCTTTAGAAGCAAGATTGGCTCATGTATGTTTGTCTGCCTGAGAACTATCTTCCCTTCCCCCTTCCCCAACATTATTAAGTATTTATTATATATTTTGCATTTAAAAATGTTGTTTCCCACCATTAGCATGGAAGCTCCTTGAAGTCAGGGGCAATTTTATGTTAGTATCTTTAGCTCTAATTATGGTCCCTGCCACCTGGGAAAGGAGATCTAAACCCATCCTGTGTGTTCTTGTACATTTCTACCCCAAATCCTCCATACTAGAGATCTTTCTCAGTAACATTTGAGGAAACTGAGGTTCGGAGTTGAAAGATTTGCTCAAGGTAGAAAGTGGCAGAGCTGGGGGTTATATTTTAGATCTTATTCTAAGTTCAATGCTTTTCTCTTTCTCCTCCATAGCACACTTTTTCTCCCTACTTTTGGAAATAATGGTTGATAGAATTCCATATGATAGGATTTCTTTGATTATTTTACACAGTATAAATGATAAGGTGCTCATTGCTCAAAAATCAGTTAATAGATGAAATATTTTGATAGACTCATATTGATTCCTGGCTATTAATTCAGTCCCCTGCCTAAATGTCTCAAATTTTTAAACTGTACATTTTAAGGGTCACCCAGGGGAGTGACTGATCATTATCCAGCTCATGCAATTTATGATTTCTAAATAAGTAACAGGGTGAAAAAGATAAAAGAATCTTTTAAGTACATGAATGCCTTATTATCTATGATTAATTATAATTAAAATATCATCTATGATTATATTTTATGATTATATCAATTTATCTATAACAGTTAATCTAGGGGATGGGTTTAGTCAAAACTATCTTCCCTTACATGTGTTAATGTGTAAAATCATACATGAGAAATGCGTAGAATAAAGAGATGGAAATATGGAGAAGAAAACGGTAAATCACTCCAGTATCCTTGCCAAGAAACCTCATGGACAGTATTGGCATGCTCTAGTCCACAAAGAGTGGGATATGACTGACTAAATGAACAAAAACAATGCCTAAGAGAAGAAAAACCAATATAAATAGGACATTTTAATGGGAAACATCTATCTCAATTCATATATTCTGTTAATTTTTTTCTTCTAAATAATTGAATTTAAATTTCTTTTATAGCTTCATTTGAATAATTTATTCATTCCATAAATTGTTTTTTCTGTTAGCAATTTTTATGAGGGATATACATGCCAAACTTCCTTAGAAGAGTTTAAAAAAAAAAAAGAAAACATAGTATCTTGCCTTAGGTAATGTGTAGCATTTACTCATTCTAAAAATGAATATTTTGACTTCACTTTCTTCTTTGATTCAAAAACCATTCAATTAGTAGGACTAATTTCCCCCATATTTTTGTCAAGTTCTGATCTTTGACTCAAGTTCTTAGGTAGATGATAGATAATTAAATAACTTTGTGTATGCATATGTGTGTGTGCTTATGTGTGTATGTGTGATTGAATTGAGCTTACCTAGCAAGTAAGCCTTACCAGACAAGCCTTTATTTCTTAAGATGCACCTATTTTTTAATTCAACACAATAGAACTTGGAGGCAGCTGGCTAGTAAAGTGGACAGAAAGCTAGGATTGAAGTGAGGGAGACCTAAATTCAAAAGTGACCTCTGATACTAGTTATGTGACCCATGGCAAGTCACTTAACCTTTGTCTCAGTTTTCACAACTGTAAAACGGGAATAATAACAACATACACTTCAGATATTTTGTTGCATGGATCAAATTAAATACTTGTCAATTATTTAGTATATAGTGCCTGACAGAGTCAATGCCAAATAAATGCTTATTCCTTTTCCAAAAGAGATCTACACACACACACATTACCAGTTCTTCTCTATTACATTACTCTAATTTTTTTCTAAACAAAACCCAATCATACCACCTTAAGGATGCTTTGAATTCACCAGCTAGAGTGGTTTTGGACTGATCTGAAGGAAGTCTCCATTTAGGGACTTTTATATGAAAGACTTGACCCAAAACAGAGAGGAAAAAAATATGTTTGTGGGTCGAATGACAACTATTCTTTGCCATATTCTGACCGTGACTATGAGTCATGGATTTTTGTCATATGTGAGGTTTTGGAATACATCTTGAGTCACATTTGAGAAGTGTTATAAATATTTACATATTTTGGGAGATAGTTTTGGAATATCTGCAAAAGAACTGCAAGGATTAAAGGATTTTATTAATGACCATTGGATAAAAGTTACGGGCAGACAGACTTCAACTCAAAATAAGGAATAACTTCCTAACATTTTCCCCTTTCTATGAGATAGTGAGTTCTTTGTCGATACAAATGTTTAAGCAGCACCTCCAGGACTACTTTTTATGATACTATAGTGGAGCTTTATGTGTTTGAAAGGGAATTGGATTATTTCCTCTCTAGATCTAACATTCTATGATTCTAATCTTTTCTGCCCACAAAAAAGTGACATCAGCCTTCCCTTTCATTTCAAGTCATCCTTCCTGGTTAAAAACAACTAATCTGAGTCTTCTAGTTAAGGAATCAAAGGATTCCCACTCAGTTAAGTAATAACCCTCATATCCTTCTGAAGTCAGACGAAAATGTCACAATTTATCTCTGATTCTGTCTTTACCAAGGAGAGACCACATGTATAGGACACTACTAAATAGTGTAAATTGATATTTCAGACGTTTTAGTGAGGCTTGAGATTGTTTTTCCATTTGAAGAAAGGACATATATGTGATTAGAAAATGGTTAAACAATTTGTGGCACATGAATGGGATGGAATGATTATTGTACGGAAGAAAACAATGGCTATGGAGAATAGAAAGAAGCATGGGAAGGCTTTTATAGATGGATTTGAGGTCAAATAAAAGAATAAGGGAAATAAAAGGCAACTATAGCAACCAATAAGAGAAGAAACACAACAATAATAAAATGAAGTTGAATGCTGTGTAATTATGGTGATCCAACATTACCCCCAAAGAAGAAAAAAAGTACTCCACCTCCATCCTTTCTTTGCTGAGTTGGAGAATCGTTGGTCATGTACTGATTGCTTTTGTTGAATTGTGCTTTTTCTCTTTCTCTTTCTTTTATTCTGTATTATAAAGGAGGGAAGGGATATATTTGGAAATGAAAGTTGCAAAAATATATCAATCAAGATTTGAAAAATCTCATAAAAAAGAAATAGTTTGTAGAAGAGTGACTATTAATCTGAAGCCAAAAAAGAATAAAAAAAGCTGAGAGGGAAATTAGAATTTTTAGGATAAAAAAATAAAATTTCTTCTTGCACTTAGAATTTTAGAAAGCTTAGCAGCTATAGAATGCAGAGGTATTTATCTTTTCATATTTATCCAGAATCTATGAGAGGCAACATGTTTTAGCAGAGATAGCTCTAAACAAAGCAAGAGAGATCATGGGATAAGTCCCTCTTTTGAGTTTGCTGTTGGGTTGTTTTTCAGTCGGTACCTAATCTTACGTGACCCCATTTTAAATTTTCTTGGTAAAGATACTGGAATGGCTTGCCATTTTCTTCTCCAGCTCATCTTACAAATGAGGAAACTGAGACAAGCAAAATTAAGTGGTTTATTCAGAGTCACACAGTCACAAAGCGATGGGGCTGATTTGAACTCAGAAAGATGACCCCTATAGCTATCCTGCTGCTTTTTGAAATGCTTTCAATTCCAATTCTTCCTGACTCAAATATCCATCTAGAATAGGATGCTACCTCTCCAAGCAATGTCCCAACTGGGATTTGAACCCAGCACCTCTTACCAACAGAACTGTGGAGCTAATGTCATCATCTCAGAGTAATCTGGAATTCTCTTTTGAATATTAAGGTCAACAAACTGGCTATGAGATCCTGGGCAAGTCACTTAAACTCTCAGTTTTCTAGGCAACTCTAAGTTATGGCCTGGATTGGTAGAAAGTTTATTCACTTGGGAGTTCCATACTTATGAAAAATAAAAATTAATATTAACTCTGATTTCTGCAGTATTGATTTTGCAATGGAATTGATTTTATGCTATACTGATTTTTATGAGTGAGTTAGTATCTGCCTGCACCCACTTTCCTGAGTAATGCAGTTTTCTTTCAGTGTTAGTTTAAAGGTGTAGTTGAAAAGAGAGATTATTATAATTTGTGCAGTTAACCCTTGGAACATTTGCTTGTTGTCTGTAAGACTCAATTGGTTTAACCTGGTGCAACCCCCCAAAAGACTTGTCATCTGTCCTTGCCTGTCCTTGTACAATAAGGGGAGGTTAGATCTCCCCCAAGGGGACAGAAAATCCGGGGATGGGCAACAAAAATGACAAAAAACAGATGGATCCCATAAAGGCATTAACATACCCTAATTGTCACAGAGAAGCATGATTAGTCACACTTGAATGTCAAACCACTTTTCCTAGGATAGTCGATTATAATGTTCCAAAATTATCCAGATCTCTTTTTTTCCTGTTTTTCAATAAAAAGGTTGCACTCTTTCTCATTTTGGTGTCACCAGGCTTCCTGAGATGGTGAGTATGACTAGCTTTGTTAACAATTTTATGCATCACTGTTAATAAATTGATTGTGCTCTAAGGATGCTCCTCAGTTTATCTTTGCAACATTTATTCACCATACATCAATGAAATCATGGGTCAAGCTCCTATCCCTACAGCACTCTGCATCTCTATAACCCAGTCAAATGATGACTACAAACAGTTTGGCATATAATTCTGGCACTGAATTCTGTCACTAAAGACAAATGAACATTGAGAAATTAGCATGCGACTAGGAACAGGTTTGAGAGTGAGCATTTATATAATGTTTAATCTATGCCAGATACTGTGTTCTTATTTTAATTTATTTTTTAAAAATACTATTTCATTTGATCCTGGGAGAGTTAGGTACTATTTTATAGCTGAGAAAACTGAGGCAGTCAAAGGTTTAGTGACTCACCCATGGTCATATGGCTAGTAAATATTTAAGGCTAGATTTATCCTCAGGTCTTCCTAAATCCAGGCCCAGCATGGTACTTACTAAAAACTAATTGACTCTTAATAACATATTAAATTTAATATGAGAGCTGAGAAAAAAGATAATTCTCACCTAGCTGAATCTAATATGATTGAATTTAACATGTATAAATGTAAAGACTTACATTTTATTTCCATAAAATTAATGTTGCAAATTTAAGTCTAAAAATGCTTCATCTGGAAAAGAATTAAAGGGTCTTAATAGACTGCAAGTGCAATATGGTGGTCACAAAAACTAATTTACTCTTAGGGTACACATAAAGGGCATAGATTGTAGGGAAAATGATAGTTTTGATATACCTTTTGCAGGTCAGATAATATTTGAAAAATAGTAGTCACTTCTAAAAGCTCACTTCAGAAATGACATTGAATCTTTGGGAAATGTCCAGAGGAAAGAATCCAGGACAGCCTTTGAGATAATGTCGTACGAGAATCCACTGAAGGACTTACTGATATTTAGCTTAGAGAAGAGAAAACTCAGAAGAGAACAAGAGAGTTACTTAATAGTATTTGAAGAGTTGCCAGAAGAAGAGTTATTAGACTTCTTTTTGGCCCTAGAAGGCAGAATAATGAGTAGCAGCTTTTAAAATATAAAGAAATAGAGTTAGGACTAATGTAAGGAGGAGAAAAACTTTTTAATAATTAGACATATCCCAAAATAGAATGAATTGGCTTTGGTAAGTAATGGATTCTTCATTATTGGACATCTGTAAGCTGATTCTAGAGGACAATTTGTGAAGTACTTTGCAGAAGAAAATTCTAGTTCAGGTAGGACCTGCACAACCTACTCTGTGAAGTCCTTTCTAATCCTGAGATTCTGTGATTTGGGAATCATTCTCAACTTAAAAGTCTTGGTTTTCACATGGTCTATCAGGAACCAGAGCCTCCAGAATTTCATTGATATTTTTGGTCTTCCAAATGAGGACAAAGCAATCTCCAAACGTTAGTCATCCGCTTCCAGTCAGTTGCACTTACAGACTGGTGGGAAGCCCGTTGAAAATATGTGGCTTTGCTTTATGGTAAAGAAGTGATATTCAAAGATGCCACCCATCTTCTAAAAACAATAATGCCAAATTAAATATTGACAGGAGATAGGTTTGTTATAATTTAATTTTTTAAAGTTTCCATTCATAGTTTGGGTTCTTCTCTTAAAAATTTTATTTTCTTAGCTGAATTTTGGACAATTTACAACGTGCTAAAAATTGTCATTTATAGAAGCTTCTTCTAACAATACAGACAAAGGAATTCATTACCACCAAAATGACTGTCTCGATGTAAAGGTCAGACACATAGTAAAGTAGCTGCTTGTATATTCTGCTGCCATGGAACTTTTGTTCCCCAAAAGTCCAGGTTGATTCTTGCATAAGTTTCTTGGTTCTCCATTTATTTCCATTGTAGTAAGTTAAGAGAATAGGTTATTTTAGAACCAAACATTTTGAATTCTGTGTATTTTTCACAAGTAATAGATAAAAGATAGAGTTCTAACTTACACATTTTGGATTTTTATGGATGAACTTAGCAAGCATGGGAAGTGGAAATTGGAAAAAATAATATTTCTGGCTAGATCATTTCCTATCAACCTTTTTCAATCAAAAAGCAAACATGAGAGAGGATACTTTGTAAAACTTAAATGAATGTGATATGGCTTTCTAGTATGGTGTCAACCTAAGCCAAATTATTACCGAGTGTTGTAAGTTCCTGCCTTGAGTAAAAAAAATAGGTCCTTGGGATGCCATAATAGTTGCCAGGAACATTGTGGAAGGTAGAAAAAAGGCACAGATGAAAAAGTAACTATAATAGAAAAAAAAAACAAAGATTTACTATGTAATCTGGCCTTGATATCCTTTTTTGGCTAGTGATTTCATGGACTTTAGAATGTTACATGTAATCTTAGAAGCATTTGGTTCATAGGCTTAGAGCTGGAAGGGACCTTGCAAGTTATCTAGTAGAATATTTTCATTTTATAGACAGGAAAATTGAGGCCTAAAAGGTGATATGATTTTTCAAAGTCATGTTCCTAGTAATTATAAGAGCCAGAGAAATGAACCAGTTCTCTGACTTCAAACTCAAGATTCTTCCTCACCAATTCTATCTCTGATTTTGACAGAAATATGTAATGTCTTGTTTTCCCTTCAATTTCTGGAGTATTACAAGATTGGTTTATTACTTCCTTTTCTTTATTTTCTCCTAAAATTTCCTGAGCTAAAATTTCAGGATGGAAGGAGCAATTTGCAACAGATGGCAGATGGTTCCATGCTTATGGCAATAAACAACACCCATATTAAGAGAGAATTGAAATGGGAGGGTTGATGGGGGTATTAAAAAGCAGAGAGATAGTTTAGGTTATGGAAGGCCAATTGGTAGATGGCCCTGGAGCATACTTTGATTTGTCAAACAAAAATGCATTGAAAAAGTTGAGTGACAAAGTAACTTGGTCAAAACAGTGGGTACCAATCGGTGGACATAGGAGACGACTTCAGTGGTATTATGGGAGGAAAGTATTATAGAGTGACAATACCATAGAAGTTTTGATAAAGAAAATTCAGTTACTAGACAGTATATTTAATGTTATTAATGGGAAGAAGAAGCTATTGGCGGGAGAGGATAAAATAAATTGGGGAATCAATGATAATTCTCAAATTATGATCATGGAATTGGGGCAAGATGAAAGATATTGAGCTGACATTCTTTTGGTTGTATTTCATCTTTTGTAAAGATATCTAATTTGAAACATCCTGGATAGAGTGCATATTGTGAGTGAATCAAAGCAAAATTCAAAAATGGATAAAGAGAAATGATTATTCAACTACATGCAATCCATTTCTCTCCAATTCAATGAAACAATTACTTATGAAGCACTTAGAGTACTAGAAGGAAACATAAGAATGAAAGAGTCTCCCTAAAGGAATAAATGTTTGTTGTAAAGAAATGAAAGTGATAAAATTCTTGGGACATGAGAAAATGTAATCTGTGCAAATATGGAGAGGAGGGGATCCAATAATGTAACCATTGAGAGCAATTTTAGGAGGAGAACTAAAGGGCGATGATGCCAAAGAAAGAAAGTGAGAGGGTCAGATAAAGAAAGTTTGATCAAGTAACAGTGTCAAGGGAGGCTAATGAGGAGTGAGAGGTCACTAGAATTTGCCAGTATGTGGTAGGTAGTTTTTTTTTACATAATTGTAATTAAATATCCTATAAAAACATCCATGTCTTGAAGAATCAAATCAATAATTCCATAAGGAATAGATTTGTTTTCTTAGGGCAATCTGAGTGGACCAATAGTCACAAATAGTAAAAGTTTTCCAAATGGTAGAAGCAAATGGTGAGCAGCATCACCGCCAATCACCACAAACAACAAAACCAATGAAAATTCACATTTAGACATCATTCTAATTCACCAAACTTTATCCTCATAACTTAGTGAGATAAGCAATGCAGCTATTATCTTCCTTTAATAAATGAAAGAATTGAGTTTCAGAAGACTTTTCCCTTCCAAATTACCTTATTTCTATTGTGGGTAACACCACCCTTTTAGTTTTCCAAGTGCATTAACTTCCAGGCATTGTTCTCTGTTTTTTAGTCCCCTTAATCCACATAGTTGATAAATCTTGTCATTTATATCCATCTCCTCCTTTCCATTCATATAGCCACATCCCTAGTTCAGGTCTTATTACCTCTCTCGCCAACTATTTTGATAGGCTGTTAATTGATATTCCTGCTTCAAGTGTCTTCCCTCTTCAATCCATCTCTCATATAGCTTTCAAAATGATTTTTTCTTAAGTGTGGGAGTTATGATTTACTCCTCTACTCAATAATCTCCAGTGGCTTCCTTCCATCTCCAGAATCAACATTTCTTTTTGGTATTGAAAGCCCTTTGCCACCTGACCTCAACTTACATTTTCTCTTATTATATATTACTTCCCTTCCCATGTTTTACACTTTAGCCAAACTGACCTTCTTGCTGTTCTTCCAATTAGATGCTACAATTTCTATCTCTGTGTTTTTTACTGACCATCCTCTATGCCTAGAATGCACTCCATCCTCCTCATTGCTTAGTTAGAATACTTTAATTCCTTTAAGACTAAGTACAAGCATTATTTTTTCTTGTAACACTTATCGATCTCCTCAATTGTTAGATTCTTCTTCCTTCTCCAAATGATTTTGTATTTATTAAGCAGAATTCAGATCCCTTGAGATAAGGAACTATTTCTTTTTCCTTTGAATCATCAGTGCCTAGCATACATTAGACACAATAAATGCTTGCTGATGGCTTGGTTTGGTGACTTTCACATGGTTGAATGCTATGTATGTTTGTCAATTCAGAAATTCTAAATGGGAAACAGATCTTTGACAATATCAGGGTTCTTTCCTGCAAATTCACTACTTATGCAATGTGTACATGAAGAGTTATTGATCCCTTTTTAAGCAATTTAACTCCACTGTATCTTAATTTAGGTAGCAGCTAGGTAGCTCTGTGGTAAAAGTGCTGAGCCTGAAGTCAGGAAGACTCAGCTTTGTGAGTTCAAATCTGGTCTCAGATGCTTACTAACTGTATGATGAGCCCATGTAGATCACTTAACCCTATCGGCCTTGGTTTCCTCATCTGTAAAATAAACTGGAGAAGGAAATAACGAAGCACTCTAGTATCTTTGCCAAGAAATCTCCAATTGAGGTCAATTTGGTTAATTTAGTTAATTTGGCAAATTAGGCAATTCATATCTTCAAATTAGGGTGGGTGTTGCATCTTGGTATTTGTTAAACATAGTCTGTTCCTTCAGGTTAGTGTGGACATCAGCCCAATGATAAACATTCATTTTTTAAACCACATTAATATTAATGACATCTTTAATGAAACATTTTCTGTTATTTTATGAACTAGTTAGTATATGAATGAAATGTTTATTAAGGGTCCATGAGCTCTGCTAGGTGCTGGGCTAGAAAAAGGGATAAACAAATGCAGAAGTCTCAACTCTCAAAGAATTCAGATTCTAAAACAAGACAGCATATATAGTGCAATGGGAGTGAGGGAAAGGAGTTTTGACTGAGGAATCACAAGATTGATGACTGTAATGATGGAGCAATCAATATCATCATAATAACAATAAAAATATTAGCTAGCATTTATATAGCATTTTAAGGTTGACAAAGTGTTTTACAAATATTATTTCATCTTATTCTCACAACAACCTTGGGAAACAAATATTATTTGTTATTATCTCCATTTTGAAATTAGGAAACTAAGACAGACTCAGGTTAAATGACTGCCAAAGGTCACAGGACTAGTAATTATTTGAAGAAGGAAGTGAACTCAAGTCTTCTTGACTGAGTCCACCATCATCCTATACACTATACTACACTACACTACACTACACTACACTACTCTCTCTCTCTCTCTCTCTCTCTCTCTCTCTCTCTCTCTCTCTCTCTCTCTCTCTCTGTTATTTTATAGACACCAAACCAGAATTCCAAGTTATCCACCTGTTATCCTTCACTCTCATTCCATGAGTGGCCTACTTTCTTTTGGACCATATATTTCCCATATGAAATCCCTGATACTACCTGTCCACAGGTTAAGGAATTTGTTACATTGAAATAAACCCCTCCTTCCACCAGGCAAATCTCTGAGATTAAAAGCAAACAGACTCCCCAGGCAAGTCCTTTCTGACCACCCTGTTCAGAAATGTCCTTTCTGGGCTTTTCTGAGAAGTTTTCTCCTATGATGTATTCCCAAGCACAGAAAAGGTAACTTGGAGACCAGATCTTCTCATGAAAGTGACTCCAAATGCCACTTTTCTTTTCTTTTTAAAGTCTTTCCTTTCTTCAATCCATCCTCCAAACTGTTGCCAAGAGGATGTTTCTGACTCTGCTGCTTCCCTATTTAATAAACTCCAGGTGTTCCCTATTACCTCTCAGATCAACTATAACTCCTTTGTCCTTTAAAGATCTCTATAACATGCCTCCAACCTACCTTTCCTGCCTTATTATATATTACTCCACTTCATTCTTTCTGCCCTTCTTACTCTTCCTCGTAAAAGATGTTCCAGTCTTCATTCCTGGAATTCATTCCTTCCTCATCTGTGCATAAGACAATCTTTACTTGGCTTCAGAACCAGTTCTGGTGTGATCTTCAACGTAAGACCTTTTCTAATCTTACCAGTTGATAATACCTTCCTTTCCTACTGCTCCCCACCATTACCTTACTACTTGTATATATTTTGGGGGTTCTCTTTCCCTGTCTCTCCTCTCTGTCTATTGCTGGCTCTCTGTCTCTGTCTCTGTGTCTGCCTCTATCTCTCTTTGTCTCTCTGTGTTTGTGTATGTCTCTCTGTGTCTCTGTCTGTCTCTGTGTCTCTCTGACACTCTTGTCTCTCTGTGTCTGTCTGTCTGTCTTTCTCTCCAAGTAGATTATAAGCTTCTTTATGCCAGGGACAGTTTTGATTTTCCCCTTTTTGAGTCCCAAACACCTGGTCTATAGTAGGCATTTTATCAATGCTTGTATGATTAATGAAGGACTCCCTCCCTCCACTGCCAAGAATGACTATAGTGAAGAAACTTCTCCGATCCTTTCCCCTTTTCTCTTTAGATCTCCTGAATTTGGAATCTCCTAATCACTTGTCATTCCTGGAATTTTTTAATCCTTCATCCCCCTCCCTTAGCTCCCCCCAATCCCAACTAGAGGGAGTTTGTCTCTTTGCATGGGAGGCACCAGAAAATGCCTTGTGAAATCTCTGATGAAAGCTCTAGCCAAGGTTGTCTGCTATTCTGCTAATGATGCATATTTGTCCCTGCTAAGGAAACCTCCTTCTCTATTAGTATGGGGGGAAAAAAGAAAGAAACTGCAGGGTACCCTCCCCGAAAGGGCCCCAGACTTGCAATAGCTGTTTAGTCAATGGAGCAGGAATTGATATTCCATAGCATGGGGCTCTCACTGTATAGATTGATGATGGATGGGAGTGTTTGCATTCTAAGCCAGAGTGTTTGCCTACACCTAGGGCTGTCCTGAGGGATTTGTTGTCATTGCATTTGCTTACAGATTGGAATTTAATGAGACTTTGTTTAAATCCCAATTTAGAGAGCTGGGGATCTTGTGCATTTTTAGCTGTGGCTCCCTGCCTACAATATCCCCTAACGAGCTTAATGTGCAGGTGGTTGGCTGGCGGTCTTTTTTTTAGGGGAAATAAAAATGGAAATTAATGGGTACCTATGACCAGGCACAGCTTCTTTTCCTTTATCCCTGAAGGTGATTGGTCTAAGTCAAGGTTCATGAAAGTAACCTGGGTTTAAATCTCCCTGCCATGACACAATAGATAAATAATAACAATAACAACACCAATAATAATAACATTTATATAGCATTTTTATTTTAAGTATTTTAAAATTTACTATTTTATATTAAAAATTTTAATAGGACAAGGTTCATGAAAGTAACCTGGGTTTAAATCTCACTGCCATGACACGATAGATAAATAATAACAATAATAATAATAACATTTATATAGCATTTTATTTTAAGTATTTTACAATTTAGTATTTTATATTAATAATTTTAAAAGGACAAGGTTCATGAAAGTAACCTGAGTTTAAATCTCACTGTCATGACATTATCAATAAATAATAATAACAATAACAATAATAATATTCATATATAGCTTTTTTATTTTAACATTTTCTATTGTAATATTTTCTATTCGTAATTTTAATATGTTGATCCTTACAACAACTCTAGTATTTAGATCTTCTTTATAGATGAGAAAACTGAAGCAGGCAGAGGCTAAGTGATTTGTCAAATGTCACACAGCTGGTTAAGTGTCTGAAGCCAAATTTAAGTTCTGGTTTTCCTAACTTTAGGTCTGGCTCTAATTTATATCCACTTCAAAACCTAACTGTCTCTCATTAAGTTTAATCATTGCTATTTACAAATAAAGATTTATATAGTTGTGCCATTAGAATTTTCTGTTAGTTACAGAAAAAAATTATGCTTCCCAATTTCTTTTTTTCCTAATTTTTTCAGTTACATGTAGAAATACTTTTTGACATTTTAAAATTCAGATTTTCTCCCTTTCTGCTCCTTCTCCACTCTAGGCAATGAATAGTTATACCAGTGCTTTAATATAATACATATTTCCATATTACTCATATCATGATAGAAGACACATATCACACATACAGTAGGAGTATCATGAAGGAAATATCATGGAAAATGGCATGCTTTGATCTGCATTCCTACTCCAGCAGCTCTTTCTTTGGCTGTAGATAGAATTTTCATCATGAGGCCTTTGTATTCATCTTGGAGACATACTTTGCTTATAATGGTTTAGTCTTTCAGAGTTGATCATCACCAAATATTTCTGTTAGTGTATACAATTGTTCTCCTGATTCCTCTCACTTCACTTTGTATCAGTTCATATAAGTCTTTCCAGGTTTTTCTGAACTCTTTTCATTCATTGTTTCTTATGGCACAATAGTATTCCATTACAATCAGGTAATATAACTTATTTAAACATTCTCCAAGTGATAGATAACCCCTTAGTTTCCAATTCATTGCCACTACAAAAAAGAAAAAGCTGCAAAAATGCTTTATAATTTCTTAAGAATATATACATCTCTCCTTCCTTTGGTTCTGTGTTCACTTCTTTTCCTTAATGAATGAGTTATAAGGCTGGAGATATGGGCAACAGATGATATGATGAAAAGAGCTCTGGTCTCATAGTTAGAAATGTGGATTCTAGTCTTGACATTCATGCTAATAAATTGTGTGACTTTTGGAAAGTAATTATTTCCTCTTTGGGACTTAATTGATTCATTTGTGCAAGTGAGGGGATTAGCTGGATAATATTAGTGTTCATGAAACAAATCTGGCTATAGATTATTTTGGGACTTAAAAGACATTGAGCAAAACAAAACAAAATCTCTCTCTCCATTTTTCAGTCGCCTTATTTGTAAAACAGAGTTGGACTTGTGTAATTAGGATCTGCTCCTCAGAACTCTAAATCCCAGAATCCCACTTTTGTTCTCACGTTAAGTCCTGTTATGTCCCTACATTCTAAAGATAAAGTCTGTATGTGACTCTGCCCCTCTCTCTTTTTCCTTTGATCCCAGTGGCGTATGTGGGTAGGAGAACTTACTCACATGGGTTTAATTTTTGTTAGATACTTAGGTTTGAACTTCTATTTCTTTTAGCTTATTTTCTCTCTACTTCAAGTGATTATTAATAAACCTTATAAAATATAATAGTTGGAGTTATTGCATATTAATTTAAATCTTACAGACTCTATGACTGAAAATGTATGAGAGAGGTAGATTATGACATCAAAATTGCAAAGGTGATCCAGTGGACAGAGTGATGGAATTTTGAGTCATGTAGTCCTGATTTCAAATCCAGCCTCAGTTCCTTGTTTATTAATCTGGGTGGGTGAGTTTACCTTTCTCTGTCTTCGTTTCTTCATTTATAAAATGAGGATTATAACAGTACCCACTTCACAGAGTTGTTTTGAGGATCCAATGAGATAATAGGTAGTTATTAATCTATTATGATAAAAATAAGGCAATTTAAAAATCCTCCTGACTGCTGCACATTTTCATATTTTAGAGGATTGATCACTACTACTGACATTTGTTCATGACATTTTCTCCCTCTTCTTGTCACACTGAATACCACATTATCAAGGAACATAGCTTGGGGAACTATGGACTCAATGGTCTCCAAGGTCCCTCCTCCACCTTCTGGCCTGCACAAACCTAGAGACAATTCTCACCAGAAAATGCAAGCATATATAAGCAGCAATTATGCATTAGAGCCAGCCTCGATTGCCCAGTTATAAATGTCATGCCATAACATGTTCTAATATTTGAGTAATTATGCATTTGCAGGTCTTACTTTCCTACTGGGAAACCTCTAAGTACTCAGGAGGAGGGAATGGGTTGTGGGGTGGGGAGTGAATATTTTACTGATTGCAATTCTGTGAGACCTAACAGCAACAAAGTAGATGAGCTGCAAATAACATAGCTTCAAGGCTGTGAAGAAAACATGCATAATATCTACGGTGAAATTAACAGCTTTCACCATTTATAAAAACTGGAACAGTGCAGATCCCATATTTCTAGATTTGCTATTCTTGGGAATGGAAACACACACACATACACACACACACACACACACACACACATACACACACACAGAGGCCATGTTCTTTTTTTTTAAGATTTAAATATTTTATTTTTTTAGAAAAAATTTTCCATGGTTACATGATTCATGTTTTTCTTTCCACTTTACCCCACCCTTCAAACCCCTCATATCCAATGCAAATTTCCACTGGTTTTAACATGTGTCATCAATCAAAATTTATTTACATATTATTGATAGTTGCTTTGGTTTGGTTGTTTTGAGGCTACATCCCCAATCATGTCTGCATCAACCCATGTGTTCAAGCGGTTGTTTTTCTTCTGTGTTTCCACTCCTGTAGTTCTTCCTCGAATGTGGGTAGTTTTCTTTTCCATAAGTCCCTCAGAATTGTCCTGGTCATTGTACTGCTGCTAGTACAGAAGTCCATTACATTCAATTATGCCACAGTGTATCAGTCTCTGTGTACAATGTTCTCCTGGTTCTGCTCCTTTCACTCTGCATCAATTCCTGGAGGTCTTTCCAGTTCACATGGAATTCCTCCAGTTTATTATTCCTTTGAGCACAATAGTATTCCATCACCAGCATATTCCACAATTTATTCATCCATTCCCCAATTGAAGGGCATACCCTCATTTTCCAATTTTTTTGCCACCACAAAAAGTGAGGCTATAAATATTTTTGTACAAGTCTTTTTATCTATGATCTCTTTGGGATACAAACCCAACAATGCTATGGCTAGATCAAAGGGCAGGCATTCTTTTAGAGCCCTTTGGGCATAGTTCCAGAAGAATGGTTGGATCAGTTCACAACTCCACCAGCAATATATTAGTGTCCCAATTTTGCCACATCCCCTCCAGCATTCATTACTCTCCCCTGCAATCTGCTAGGTGTGAATTGATATCTCAGAGTTGTTTTGATTTGCATTTCTCTAATTATAAGAGATTTAGAACACTTTTTCATGTGTTTGTTGATAGTTTTGATTTCTTTATCTGAAAATTGCCTATTCATGTCCCTTGCCCATTTATCAACTGGGGAATGGCTTGATTTTTTTATACAATTGATTTAGTTCCTAGTATATTTGAGTAATTAGACCATAGAGGCCATATTCTGATCTGATATTTTAGCTTAAAATTTTCTTGCTTATTTTTTTTAAGAACAGATGGGTATTGCTTGGGAACCTCTGCTGACATACCTCCTCTCACCTTCCAATAGGAGAGAATTTGCTGCTGCTGTTGTTGTTGTTGTTATGTTGTGTCTGACTCTTTGTGACCTGATCTGGAGTTTTCTTGGCAAACATATGGAATGGTTTCTATTTTTTTTCTTCAGCTCATTTCACACATGAGGAAACTAAAACCAACAGGGTAAAGTGTCTTGTCCATGGGTCACATAGATAATGAGGTCTAAGGTTAGGCTGACTGATTTCAATGGGATTCAGAGTAGCCAGGAATCCTGGAGCAGTGTCCTTGCTTTCAGTTGTGTGTTTGGTTGTTTTTTTTTGGGGGGGTAGCTATTCATCTCTTTCCAGTTATTTAGTTGTAGGGTGAGATGAATAGGGTGAACTGAATGAAGACACCTCCTGAACTTCATGTCCCCATAGTCTGTTTATAATGGGTACAATTATATTTTCAAATCCTCTTTAGGAGATGGGAAAAACTCCACTGAGCAAACTCTGCTCAAGTGAGCCAACATAGGTCAGCCCATTAGTGTGACCACTTCCATCCCTCCCACCTCCATCCTTCGGCCAATTTCATTACTCCTGCTCACTCAAGAGGATTAGCTTCAGAAGCAGAATAGCCATTTCAAATCCTTTTCCACAGGCCTGAAGTCATTGGAAGATAATAAAGCCAATAGTTTTTCAAATCCAGATCCAGATGCCCTTCCTCTTTCCCTCTCTATATACATGGATACCCTGGAAAGTCCAGCCCCCAAATCCCACCTGTTCTCTGAAGCCATCTCTGTTGTTTTTAGTTGGAAATTATCTGAGCTCAACATACTTAATGTTCTTATGTACTTGTCACACTTTAATTTGAATTCTATCCATTTAAGACACATCTCTATAAGGTACACATTTATCATTCCACGCAAAATGCAAACTTCTTGAAAACAGGATCCCTTCTATTTAATTGTATGTTTGCCCTTACAGTTAGCTCAATGCTTTGGGCAAAGTAGAAGCTTTAGAAAGATTTGTTCGATTAAGTCATGAAAACAGATTTAGGCAAATCTGTCCCCTTCTATATACATATTTCTAGGTTTGCAGTTAGGTGATTTGATTGGATTGAGTGCTGGGTCTGCAATCATGAAGAATGGAATTCACATTCTGAGGAAGAACTGTGGGAGTAGAAACACAGAAGAAAAACAACTGCTTGAACACATGAGTCCATGGGGATATGATTGAGGATGTAGACACTAAACAATCACCCCAGTGCAACTATCAACAATATGGAAATAGGTCTTGATCAATGATACATGTAATACCCAGTGGAATTGTGCATCAGCTGTGGGTGGGGAGGAGGTATTGGGGGAGAGGGAAAGAGTATGAATCATGTAACCATGGAAAAATATTCTAAATAATAAAAAAAGAAATCTCCAAATGGGGTAATAAAGAACCTGACATAGGCTGGCTATGTGGTCCTCGACAAGTAAGTCACATAACCTTCTGGTTCTCTCGTTGACTGTCTAAGACTATAAACAGATAATTCTTTAAGAATTATGATACAGAATGCTCTCTACCCCCAGAGAAAGAACCATTGGAGCCAGAAGGCAGGTCAAAGTATACTGTTTTTGTTTTTATTTGAAGGTGTTGGACTTTATATAGGTATTATATTATAACAATGACCAATATGGAAGAATATATTGCATGATAATACATGTATAACCCAGATCAAAGTACTTACCATCTCCAAAAGGGGACTGGGAAGGGTGGGAAGGAGATGATTTGGAGTTTATAATTTTGTAAAAACACAATGAAAATTGTTATTACATGTAACTGGGAAAAGAAAATATCTTGAAATTTTTTAAATTAAAAAATAAAAAGGAATGGTATATTTTTTAAAAGTAAATAATAATAATAATAATAATAATAAAACAAATAGAGCCTAAGGGACTTCCTAACTATTTAACTTAATGTTAAATGTTAAATTTATGTTAATTTATGTTAAATTTTAAATTAATGTTAAAGGTAAATGAAATAATATTTGTAAAGTGCTTAATATAGTCCCTGATACATTGTATGTGCTATAGGAATACTAGCTATTATCATTATTATTGTTATTAGAGGCAACATGATGTAGTGGGAAAGAATGGTGGTAATACTTGGATTCAACTACCTTCTCTGTTACTTATTACCATTGTGAGATTGGATAAATATATTACCTTGGATGGTTTTTGGATTCTCTTCTAATATCTATGGACCTCAAAATTCCTTTCTAGCCTAAAATCTTTCATCCTTAGATAAGAGAAGTACAACGTAAATTCCTCGAGGCCAGGTGATGTTTTTGGAGTTATCTTTCTATAGACTTACCACATAACACTGTCCTCCATTAGGGAAAAGGCACTTCTTTAGTTATTAGCTGGATTGAATTGAGCAAATGTTCAATTGATGGATGAAGTACTTATTAGATTTTTCTTAAGGTACTTTGAGAATGACAGAAGAAAAAGGGATGGAGGCATTTGAGGAAGATTTTCACCAAGCATCAAAGGGTTTCTGGGTTAAAATATAGCCCAGTGGAAAGAAGACTTGATTGAGTATTAGAAGACTTGCCTATGTTCCAAATATGGTTCTCCCATACACTACCTAGGAGATGCTAGGTGAGTCATTTGAATTAAAACTCATTATTTTGGTTTATTTTTCTTCACTGTAAAATAAGGCTGATTGATTAGATTTATGGGATCATAGACCTCAAAGCCCCACATTTATTCAACATTCTAATTTTACAAATGAGAAAATTAAGATCCTGAGATGACTTGTCCAAGGCTGTATCAAGGGCAGAAACAGGGATCATGTTCCATTACCCTTTTTACTGTCCCACAAGTAGCCTCCAATACTCAAGATGCTTCCCAAATCTTGTTCCTGGGATCTCATGGGCCAGAATATCACGATTTTGTTAAAGTTCCTCTGATGGGCTCTTATTCAATCAAGTTTGTTCTCTACCTTAATGTACTTCAAGTAAATTCTGTTCTTTTTTTTCATGATCACAATATTGTGAAGTCAAAGGACATTAAGAGAAATTGTAATACATTGCTGTAGTTATCAATGCCCTCATTTTCTCTGCCATCAGCTTTAAATGAGTAAAGCACAAGCATGGACTAAACTAAAGATAGACATGCTGAAGTGCCTTTGGCTCTCCTGTAAGAAATCCCCAGCAGGTAGTGAGTCACCCAGAAATATGGGCTGTTCTATGTGAAATCTCTGCGTGCTCACATTAGAGCTGAGTCACGTCAGGGAAAGGGAAGAGTTGGAGGGGACTTGGAACTCCCCAAACATACCTTGACTTTAGAAACACCTGTGCTATATAACCTTGTGTGTGGCCCCAGGGATGATTCAGAGGCATTAGAACATTAGGAGATTTCCCTCCCCTCCTCAACGACTGCTATTTATTGAAGAGTAACAAAGAACTTATAAAAAGTCACAAAGACAACAGTAAACAGCTTCTACCCTCAAATAGCTTTACATTCTACTGGCAAACTACAATAGTTCCCCAATAAGTAAATCCTTTTAGTTAATTAATTTGAGGAAAAGAAGTGACTGGCTCAGCCATCCTCACTCCTTCATTCCTCTCCTGCTTTAGCACTTGAAGTTCTAGCTTTCACTATCACATTCTCGCCACCTTTGAACACATCTGGTGCTTCTCTCCTTTAGTTGGAGTCCCAGAACCTCCAATTTGAGGAAGTGTCCTAATAGCTGGGTTCATTGCTTATTCCCCCCTTCTCCCATCTGGGTTCTTAACTGTCTAGACCTACTTTCATCTCTCTTTTATATGTTGACTTCCTTCATTAGTATATAAACTCCTTGATGATAGAGACTTGTCCACAGACACACAGACAGTTAACTGGAGAACTTGGATTAGAACCCAAATCCTCTGACTCCCAATGCAGTGCTTTTTCTACTCTACCCCAATTAAAAAAACCTTCTTAATCTTAGTCTTACTCTATTTATTGAATTTCACTTTCTAATATGCTAGAATTCCTCCTTTATCTCTACAAATACTATTATTCTTCAAAGTCTAGTTCTAACCTTTCATTCTCCATTGGCTACTGAAATTTTCTGTGGTCTCTCTCTCTCCTGAATATACCTATATAACTTAATGATTTTCTCTCAAAGTTACAATTTAATTCTGAATTATTTATTTTTATTTTTTTCTGGTGGATAGAGTGCTATACTTGGAGTCAAGAAGACCTGAGTCTGAATATGACTTTAGACACTTACTAGACCTTTGCCTGCCTCTCTCACCCTTGCTTTCCTCAGCTCAATGGAAAGAGATCATTTTCATCAGGAAGGGCTTTAGGGAGTAAGAGGGATTTGAGTTGGGTCTTGAACGATGTCAACAGGCAGGGATGGGAAGAGGAAGAGAGCCTGATTCCTGGAAAGTTGTTGACTTTGTTATTCTTGTCCTATAATTTCAACTTAGCCATGTGCAGAAGGAATTATGATGGGCAGTTCTATCACTGAAATCAGTATTCTAGAGTGATCCTAGTAACTCTCAATACTCTCTAAGTAGCCATAAGTAAGCAAGAAGAAATTGAGAAAATAAAGTAATTACTTTTGTGTCATTTGGAATTGTTGTAAGCCCTGGAAGACTACAACTCCCAGGGCTCTCTGCCACAACTTCCTCTGACACCTCTCACTTCCTTTGTGGGAGGTGTTGGAGAAAGTATAAAAGAGAAAGTTTGGTGCCTTTTGGCTCTCACTACCCTGGAAGCTCTGCTCTCTCAAGCCTGGAGGTTGGCTGTGACTCTATCTATCTGGATCTCTCTTGATGCCTTTTTCCTACCTCCTAGTTTTCCCTAGACCTTCCCTTTCCTAATCTAAATAAAACCTAGCTACTCTAAACCCTAAAGTTGCTCTCAGATCTTTTATTTGAGCCCCCAAAGGGTTCTGGTCAATCTCCCTGTGCCAGGGCTGGGGATGCTACCTTCCTTTCCCTTCCTCTACCTTCCTCTCTCCTTTCTCCCATTCCTCCAACCTTCCTCCCTTCCTCCCTTAATCCCCCTTCATACTTTGTAGAATTGTTATGAGGACCAAATGCGATAACATACCTACAGTACTTTGCAGGCTTTAAAATGTTATATAAATTGAAGCTTTTATTGTTATTATTACTGTGCCTTAGTAGGAGTACGTAGGACCTCATTTCTCAACTTGGTCTCCTGTGGGTTGAAATGTTCTTACTGATCTTTGCTTATTGGTTGAAGCTCTTAGTAGTCCATTTCTTCAGTAGATATTGGTATACCTGGTGACATAGTTCCGTCCTTGTGAAGTAGTTCCAACACATTGTGAGGTTCAAGTTTGGAGGGGTTTCCTTAGAGTTAAGCTGTTTATAAAACAGCAAGTCTTAGCAGGATAAGGATGAGTTCTTATCTGGAGAATTAAGGAGGCTGGAGAGGAGAAATGGAAGAAGGGATTATGAAATGGTACTGCCCCAATGTCCTTGAAGCTAGTAGACTTAGCAGAATACTAATAATACTGGAACCAAGGTGTAATCTTTGACAGATTCTCCAAGAAGTACAATGCTGTTTTGGAGTTGTTCTGGAGTCATGTAGACCTGTGTTCCAATCCTGCCTTGGACATTATAAACTACATAATCCTGGACAAATCATTAAACTTCTGTCTGCATGTAAAACTCAATAGAATTGCTCCTTTGCTACAGGAAGTGGGTAGGAGGAGGGGAGGGAAAGAACATGAATCATGTAACCATGGAAAAAGCTCTTAAATCAATCAATCAATCAATTAATTAATTAAACTTAAAATTAACCCCACCCCCCCAAAAAAAACCCAACCAAAAAAGCTTCCTTCTACCTCAGTTTTGGAAAATGGGGATGATGGTGACACCTACTTCCCAGAATTGTTTTAAGGATCAAATAAGATAACTAATGCCTGTAAAGTATTTTGAAGATCTTAAAAAGCTACATAAATGCTAGTTATGAATTAGATGGCCCTGGAACCTAAGCTTTTTATCACAAAGTTCCTGAGTTCAGAAATCATTTTGTTCCTTAAATAGCTATTATAATATTATCACCCAACAAATCAGTAAATGTTTATTAAATACCTGCTTTTTCCCCATCACTGTGATAGGTTGTTGCTAAGAATATATAGAAAAAAGAAAATATTAACTGTTATCAAGCAATTTATATTCAACTGGAGGAATGGAGTTTTACAAACATAGTAAAAGAAGACAATTTTAGGTCAGAGACACTAAGACTAGGAAAAGGAGAGAAGGAAAGACTCATATAGGAAGTGGTCCTTTAGTTAAATTTTGAAGTAAGCTAGAGATTCTAAGAAGTACAAGTGATAAGGCCTGGGGAACAATCCATGCAAAGGCATGGAAATTAAAGATGAAAGTCATGAACAAGGGAAAACAAATCATTTAGTTTGTCTGCAATGTACAATTCTTGAACTGATATAATGTTTATAATAAGCCTGAAAAAATTTTCTGGAACCAGATTGGGAAGGCCTCTAAACTAGGGAGGATCATTAGAAAATTCCATCAATAAGCCTTCCAGAACCTGGAAAGGGTTGCTTCCATTTGTGTATGGAGTCTGAGAATGATTCTGTTGACTAGTAATGTTCTCTTGTTATTCATCTTGATGTTATTTCCCAGCTAAACTATGCTATCTATCTGGTCTATGAGTCAGTCCATCAATGAGCATTTATTCAGAGAGTACTAAGTGCCAGACACTTAGTACTGTGTTAAACACTGGGAATACAAAGATGCTCAAAAGATATACCCCTTTCAAGAAACTCACAGTTTAATGGGGGGAAACAGCATGCCCACAATTATGTACAAGCAAAATATATACAGGATAAATTAGAGATAATCAGCTGAGGAAAAACATTAGCATTAAGGGGGAATCAGGAAAGCCTTTTAGAAGGTAAGATTTTAGTTGAGACAAAGGAAGCATCTGAATATATGGTATGCTGGAATAAGGAGTAAAATATTCAGGAATGGAAGGTGACGATATGTAGATAACTATACACAAACAAGATATGGACATTATTAACTCGAGATAATCAACAGAGAGAAGACACCAGAATTAAGGGGAATGGTGAAAGGCTCTTAATATAAGGTATGATTTTAGCTGAGACTTGAAGGAAACAGTTGTGAATATAAGATACACTGGAATTGGGACTATTGGATAATTTACATAATTATGATTATCCCAAACACCTCACACTGAACCTGGGGAGGTAAGGGCTTGTGTGTCAAGTAGGACTCAGATCAAATTTGATGGTACAAATCTTTTCTAATTAGATTGCAAAGTTCCCTGAGAATAGAGGCTGTTTTTAAAGTCACTCTTCAATATCTGCTTATTGATCATCTAAACATGAGTGAAGCCCTCAAAGAATTTACCATTCAATGGGGAAAATCAATGTTAAGGCAAAATAAGGAAAACATTCTGGTAGAAGTTAGCATGAAATAAATAAAATCCATAGGAATGATCTAAGCAAGTACTATATATGGAGACAAAGGAGAGAGAGAACATGGCTAACTGTAGTGACCAGAGAAAATGCCTCCAGCATTTACTAGCCATATGACCATAAGAAAATCTCTTCTCTTTGAACATCTTTCTTCATCTATAGAGATGACACCATAGCACCAATGGACTGACTTCCTGGAATTATTTCGTAGATGCAATAAAATAATGAATATAACATACTTTGCAAATCTTAGATGACTGTATCAGTGACAGCTATTATTATGTATTTATTATATACTAATTCATACCATATTCATCTGCTTAAATAACATCTTATCCCCTTGATTGTAAATTCCTCAAAGACAGAGACTCCTTAGTTCCTCAGCATCTAGCCCTGTGTGTTCCATGTGATAGATGCTTAATTAGAGTATAATGACTAAATAAATGTCAGAATGAAATATTTGCATTTGCTTTGCATGTAAATATGTGAAATGAACCCCTTGCACCCCCAAATCAAGGAAATTAGAATAAAATTATGGCACATACCATTCATGAAATTTTGAACAAGTTCCTCAACTTCTCAGTAACTAGGCAGCTTTCCAAGTTTTAGAGGTGAGAGGACCCTTATCAGTAAAGAGAAATGCCTATAAAACTGAAATTAAAGACCAAACTTTATATTTTA
This sequence comes from Gracilinanus agilis, assembly GCF_016433145.1. Lineage (NCBI taxonomy): Eukaryota > Metazoa > Chordata > Mammalia > Didelphimorphia > Didelphidae > Gracilinanus > Gracilinanus agilis. The sequence goes on from NC_058135.1 coordinate 252,272,568, forward strand.
CATATATCTATGTTACTTTCCCCTGAGAGTCAGTCAACTGGAATTTATTAAGTGCCTACTATGTGCCAGGCACTGTGCTAAGCCATATATATATATATATATATATATATATATATACATACATACAAAGAAAGGTAAAAGTCTCTACTTGCAAGGAGCTCACACTTTAATAGGAAGCCAACATGAAAATTGTTATATACAAATAAGAAATATTCAGGATAAATTGGACATAGTAAACAGAGAAGTCATTGACTTTATTAAAAAAATTAAACCCTTACTTTCTGTCTTAGAATCAGTTTTAAGAAAGAAGAGTGGCAAGGACTAGGCAATGAGTGACTTGTCCAGGGTACACAGCTAGGAAGTATTTTTTTTCATTTAGAATATTTTCCCATAGTTACATGATTCATGTTCTTTCCCTCTCCCTCAAGTCTCCCCCCATCCCTATAGCCAATGTGCAATTCCACTGGGTTTTACACATATCATTGATTAAGACCTATTTCCGTATTATTGATAGTTGCACTGGGGTGGTCATTTAGTGTCTACATCCCCAATAATATCCCCATCAGCCCATGAGTTAGGTAGTATTTGAAGCCAGGCGTGGCTCTCTATCCACTGTGTTATCTTAGTTGCCCCTGAAAAATGATTGTCTTTAAGAGGGGTCTAGATAGTAAGTGTAAGATGTTTTTTTTCTTCTATAATTTGGAACTTTAATTGAAATCTGAAGGAAGCCAGTAGGCAGAGATGAGGAGGGAGAGAGTTCCAAGCATGAGAGACACTTAGCAAAAATGTATGTTGTTGGGATAGATCTCACTGGAGGAAAGGCAAGGAGGCCAATGTCACCAAATCCATGAGAAAGTGGAAGAGAATAAAATAAAAGATCAGAAAAGAATAAATGGTATAGATAGACAGGTGACCCTAGAGATACAGACTGCTTTATCACTAGCATAGTGTTTGGCACATTGGACCATAGATTTAGAGCTGGAAGGGGCTTCAGAGGTTATCTAGTATAATAAATGTCTTATTTGACTGATGAGGAAACTGCTACCTAGAAGTGTTAAATGACTTCTACAAGGAAACACGAGTAGTAAATATTAGTCAGATTTCATTCCAGGTCTTTTGATTTGGAAGTAATTATTCTTTCCATGGCACCACCCTGACATTTAATGAAAACTTGTCTAAGGTAGAAATGAATTTGTAGAGGAGGAAGCCTCTTAAAGTCAAATTTGGAAGATTCCAGGGACAAGGTAAAAAGAGAATGGAAGAAGGCTCAGATGCTTGATGACAGGAAGGAAAGGGATGAAAGAATGAGGTAGTATGGATACATGGAGCATGACTTGGTGATTGATTAGATTTACTGTATTCAGAGTAGTAAGAACTGCTGGTCCAGCATCAAAATTTTTCCCTTATTGGGCTAATCATTGCCTTGTCAGCAACCCCCACTTCAAATCCAGCATGAGGTTCTTATTTAAATGCTTTTTGATGAGAGCTTCTAATAAATAAAAGCTACCAGAGACCAGTCACATTCTAAACTGGAAGGCTGCTCACCAGTTATCATCACCTCAAACTGAAATGAGCATTTCTTTACTGAATTCCTGCATTGTCTCTCCTGCCCTCTGCTCCTCACATGTCTGAGTGACACAAGATAATGTGATTAATTACTCCCACTTTCCTTCAGCACATCTTAATTTTTCAGCCTCAGATGACATGGATGGTGTCACCTACCAAGAGATAAACATCTCGTTAATAATTACACCTGACAGAGAGCATTCACTGCTATGATAATCAATGTGGAGACAACCTGGGTTGGAGCTGACTTAAAGATGACACTGGTTGGAGCAGCAAAGAAAGATGGAATGCCATTTTTCCTATAGAAGTCTTTTTATCGGTGAGGTTCAAGAAGAGCAATTGGCATCTTATACTTTTCTTAGAATTACGGAACCTCAAAATCATAAAGCAGCTCAAGCCCAATTTGTGCTGTAACAAGTTAAATCAAGTCAACCAGTATTTATTAAGTCCTCTTGTGCCAGACACTGTGCTAAGTTCTGAGGCTACAAAGAACAGTAAAATCAGTCCCTGTTCTTGAGGAGTTTATAATCTAATTAAATTAACAGAATCCCTTAATGATACATCCCCAGTATATTTTCATCCAGACACCATCTGCGGATCTCTAGTGATTATTGCATAAATGGAGATTTTGAATTTTGGACTTCATCCCCCATAAATCCCTTGGTATTTCCCCAAATCCCCTTTAATCTCTCCTGAGCCTCCACCTTTGTGTGGTCACTTATTTTTTTTATAAATTCTGTAGCTCCTCCCTCTTCTCTCTTCTCCATGAGTGTGATCTGAGAATCTTGCCTTTAGTCTAGCTTTTTGTTTTAATAAATCTTATTAAATATAATAGAGTATTGAATATAAATTTTAAAATCCACACTATGAGGAGCTTTTCATATCTTGAGGCAGCCCATGTTATTTTGTAGAGTTCAAATTATTCATGAGTTTCTTCTTTATTGAACCTAAATTTGCCTTTTCAACTTGCGAGGCTTTTACCAAGTAGTCTTTCTTCTCCCCTCCATGTAGTTGAACTCCACTCTCATACCATTTAGTCCTCAAACTCACCCTCCTATGGCTTGGCCTCTGTACCCTTCACCATGGAGATTGTCCTCTTGCTTTATACCCTTCCTTTTTTTCAATGTCTTTTCTAAAATAGGTCTATAAGAACCAAAGATAACATGCTGGATATAATCTAATCAGGAGGATGACTACGTGTCTCAGATTTGGGCTCTATGCCTCTCCTAATGCACAGTTTAAGATTATATTTACTTTCATTTTGCTTTTTGTCTATCATGTTATTCTATAGTGTTAAAATGAATTTGCAGTCTCCTAGCAAATTCTTTCTTTGTTTCACTTTTAGATGAATTTTTATTGTATTAATCACAACAGCATATTCATTTGAAAAATAATTATAATACCTTTTTGTTTGAAATATATTATTCATCTAGTTTACAGAATCTGTGTTTGCTTATTTGTGGGTACAAGGAGACCTTATTAAAATCTTTCTATCTCTTATACCCTTCATGGGACCACTGTCCAAATATTGAGAACCAATGACCTGGTCCAGTGATTCCCAAAGTGGGTACCACTGCCCCCTGGTGGGTGCTGCAGCAATCCAGGAAAGTGGTGATGGCCACAGGTGCATTTATCTTTCCTATTAATTACTATTAAAATTTAAAAAAATAATTTCCAGGGGGCTAAGTAGTATTTTTTTTCTGTAAAGGGGGCAGTAGACCAAAAAGTTTGGGAACCACTGACTAGTCTATCATTGAGATCTTCCGTTTTGGAATCTCACATTTTACATTTATGATATACCCAAGATGAAGCTAACTTCTAAGATACCTACTCATCATAATTACCTAAAAGAGAATTAGCTATTTATTTGAGTGATCTAACTTAATTCTTCATTTAGTAAGTCTTCAACATAATTGCTTTCCTGATCTGTACTCTGATCTTTACACAGAATGGATCCCTGGTCCCCTGCAACCATAATCTTTCTTTGCAGTGGAACTGTGACCAGGACCTCTGCTCCCTTATAATTGACTCCCAGTGCTCCTTTCCACCTTGTTTGTTATGCATGAAATTTCACTAAAGGGAAATAATAGGATTTGGTGACTTTTGGTATAAGACAAATTTAAAAAAAACATAATTTCTGCTTTCTCATTATTGAAAATTGAGCTTAATTAGCTAGTTAGACATGTTTAGAAGTCTAAAAATTTCCTGAATAAACATTGTAGAAATTTTGTCTCCTTTATATTAGTAGAGAATTGGCAGAGATAGGATCATAGGCATTGTTAGACATTCCATTGTTGTGCTCATTTGAAAAATAGTAACATAATGACAACATAAATTTACTTTGTGCTTCACTATGACTTCTAGATAATTTTCTACTCATTTAATTTCTATGCAATTATTTCTTATGTTGTATCGGTCAAAAGCCATGACCAAACCTGGAAACTTGATCCTGAAAATGTCACAGAAGAAAATTAAGAAAAAAAGAAAGACTGGTTTTCATTGACCCTTAGTGCAAGATAATATGAAGTTAGATTTTTGCATTTGAAGAATAAGAAAATATCTATTAAGATAAGAGGCTAATGTCAATGAACCCTACCATCTTAGTTGGAGTGTAGTTTTAGTTGTCTGGATTTGAGAGCCATGAGGATGTCATCAGGAAGGCTAAGTGAGATAATTAGAATGACATTAAGCTTTTTCATTTGATGGGGGCTTTCAATAATGATGATTCATGATCCTAGAAATGAAGGTAGGAAAAGAATTCAGTAATTTCACTGAAATATTTCCAACTATAAAGGGAAGAAAAGTTAACATGATTTTTTTGGTTATTTATCTCTTGGAGTTTCTATACCATATCAGAATGTTTTATTAAATTATTTTCCTTTTGTGTACAGGTTGTTTTTTTTTTGGTGGAATAACAATTGCTTAGCATCATCTAGGAAATTAAAAAAACTATTTGAGATTTTGTACTTTTCAACCTTATTGCATGGGTTTCTTGAAGGAAATAAAAACAAATAATAGTGTTATATTTAGATAGTCTCCATCATCTGTTATATCTTTAATTTTAGACATTGCTTATGAATGTCAGTTGGTCAAGTATGGTCCACTCAAGACCCTTTGGAGGATAATCATTGAGGTCAGAACTTCATTCTTAATAATATCAGTATGTTATTTGCCTATTAAAACAATCCTTCCTTTTCCATCTATGGATCTGTGTGAGGCAGGATTTTCTTTAAACCAAACAACATATCCTAACAGACTGAATACAGTAGAAAAGAGAATCCATTTGCCTTCTATTAAGTCAGATATTCAAGAGATTTGGAAAAAAATTAAACAACGCATTTTTTTTGGTTTGGAAAATGTGATTATTTTTCATGAGAATATCTTGTTATTTTAACTCATTAATTGGTTTATTATTTTTCTTATTATTTTTCTTCTCATTATTTTTAAACAAATATAACTAAAATCAATGTCTTCATTTTTCTAATATAGTAACTACCAATAGATTTAAATTACATAAACAAAACTCTTTGGGAAGTCCTCAATAATTCTGAAGAGTATAAAGGTGTTCTGTGGCCTATATTATACTATATATAAATTATTTCCTGGCCAGTATCTCATTTGATCTTCACAACAATCTTGGGAAATGAGTAAAACAAGTCTCCTCATTTCCAAGGGAAGGAAAATTGAAACTTAGTTGTAACTTTCCCAAATCACAAGACTAAGGAGATATGGATTCTACATTTTAGGAACTCCAGGCATCTGGATCTTAATGTAATGCTCTTTCAAAGACTTCAGGCTGAATTCCTTAGAAGCAATTAGCATGGGGGTAATAATTGGCATAAGGTAACTGGGCTATTCAATGGCTAGGGCACCAGATTGGGAATCAGGAAGACCTGAGTTTAAATCTAGCCTCAGACACTTGCTAGCTATGTGACCCTGGACAAGCCAAGTAACCCTGTTTGCCTCAGTTTCCTCATCTGTCAAGTGAGCTAGAGAAGGAAATGGCAAACCACTCCAGTATCTCTGCCTCCAAAAATCCAAATGGGCTCATGAAGTCAGACAGAACTGAAATGACTGAACAACAATAAAAATAATTAGCATAAGGCCATAACCTCAATGATCAAACGATACTGAGCCTGAGCCATTTAAAAAAAAAGATAAAAAAGATTAATAGTCATTAATTTGAAAAATTTTATTTAATTAATTGATTTAGAATATTTTACTATGCTTACAATTCATGTTTTTTTCCTCCCCTCCTCCCACCCCCCTCCTGTAGCCAATGAGCAATTCCACTGGGTTTTAGTAAAAATGTGGCATTGATCAAGACCTATTTTCATATTATCAATTTAATAGTCATTAAAGAGTTATACAATTTCAGTATTTTAGACTCCAACTCCTTTTTTAAGTAACAGTAACTTTTCTCTCCTTTTACTTCTCCTTTAAGCACTTAGCATCTCTTCCTAATAATGTTATTTTCCCTGTTAGCTCTATTTCCTTAAAGCTCTGCTCTCAGTTTGCTATCTTGTAATCCTCACAAAGGTGTTAGCTGATAATGGTTTAAGGCTAATATCTTGTAATAAAGAGGTACTTAAGGCTTTTCTAGGCCCCCCATGATATGGGATAGAGTCCTTTGTCTCTTGGTTCAGAGCAACTCATAATGGGATCAACAAATCTCTTTGATGATTCTTGTAGAGGAAGCTGGCAAATAGATCAGTTATAAACTTAAACCCAACATGTAATTAAAGGAGACCACGGGCTTAAAATGTCACCCATCTCAGGATTATTGGCATTTCAAGAGGGGAACTAGGAATGTCTGAAATGCCTGAGGGAGTGAGTCTCTTGAAACCCAATTTAAGTCCCCATCATGGTTAGGCAGTAGAGGAAATGTTTTCAAATACATCAAAATATTTTTAAGTATATGATGGAGGAAGCTATGACATAGTAAATTGAAGGCTGGACCTCAAAATGAGAAAGACCTGGGTTGAAGAACCTTCTCTGACACCTGCTAGCCATATGACTTTGGGAACTTTTATTGTACCTCTCCATTTCCCGGGCAACTCTCTAACTATTGTAGAGCATGTGCCAATTTACCTTGGCAATAATAATAGCATTTATATATCATTGTAAGATTTACAAAGTACTCTACTTGTTACTGGAAGTCTTCCCAAATCACTGCAAACCTAGGAGGAATGTGCTATTCTTTGGTTCATTTTATACATGAGGAAAACTGAAGCTGAGATGAAATTTCAGATCTAGTAAAAAGAGAGAGAAATATGGGAAAGCACAGCTGGGATCAGGTCTTGCCTCTGACACATTCGAGCGACCCTTTTCTTCTCATTGTACCCAGTTAGTAGGTATCTAAGAATAGATTTTAAACTCCTTCTATTTTGGTAAAGGTGGTGTCTTAGGGGAGGAGCAGAATATAACAGGTAAAATGAAATATCCAGGACTACCAGGAAGACTTGATGGAGGAGATGACACCTGAGCTGATACCTGAAAGGTGATAGTCCTAAGAAGCAGCTGAGAAGGGAGCTTGGGAGAGTTGAAGAATTTCACTAATGGTAGTATATGAAGGTGGGTATTGCATGATGACTTCAGTTCATCAGTTAGCTATTAGTTATTTTAATCTTTGTTTTCAAGTATTCACAGGAAAAGATTATGAAATAAAGCAGGGAAGATAAGCTGAAGCCAGATTGCAGACATCCTTAAAAGCTAGACTCAGGAATTATTTTTTCCCAGGAGTCCAAAAGGAGTCACTGAAGACTTTTGAACAAGGTGGCATCTAGGTTAGATGTGTGCTTCTGGAAACTTATTTGGCAACTGTATAGACAGAAGTTGGGTTAGAGAAGTCAAAGTCTCAATCATGAAGACTTGGATCAAGGTGGTGGCCATGGGAATGGAGAAATATGTGGATGGAAGGAAAAATTATTTTAGACAAAATCCACACATGAAACCACTGAAAGATGAGAGAGAAGAAAGAGTCAAAGATAACTCCAAGGTGTTAAACTTGGGTTACAGAGAAGATGACAGAACGTTCCAGAAGGAAAAAGCATTTGAGATTTCCTTTTTGTAGTTGGAAATGTTCATCAATAAAGGGCTTTGAAAAGGCAGCTAACTAAAACAGTGGCTAGAGTACTAGTCTTTGAATCTGGCTGATAGGAGTTCAAGTGTTGCCTCAGATACTTCTAGTTAATTGAGCCTGGCAAGTCACTTAACATTTTTTAGCCCTGATTTCTTCATCTGTAAATTGAGGGTAATAATAATATCTACATTACATGGTTGTCATAAGGAATGAAATAACAAATAAAGTACTTTGCAAATGTTTAAGTGCTGTGTAAATACTATTATTATCACCAAATCATATGGAATTTTGGTCATAACTCTTGGAGCTATTTACTGAATTACAGATCTGCATGGGCCAATGGGGAGAGAATCTATATCTGGGGATCCGTAGGTACTTAAAGTCTTGAAATAGGGCTGAAATAAATCCCTGACTCTGATGAGAAGTAAGTAAAATTACAATGAGGGCATAATGAGATTTCTGAAGGTAGGGAGAAAAGTTTAGTGTTTCTGCTAAATCATTTGCCACGGGGAGCCTTTGGGAATAATGTTTCCCTTTCTAAAAGCTGTGTTCATTCCATGGCTATGATATAAGATAGCTACAAGGAAAATTGTTATATAGATGGTAAGTCCCTCAAGATATCTTAATCATTTTCAGAATCACATGAAAGGTTTAGCACCAGAAATACTGTTGAATGGACCTCATGTTTTTCTTTTTTGCCTCTTAGGAGCCCTGGGTTTCTTCTAAATACAACTACATGAGTCCTTTCCTTACACCCAGAGTTGTTTGTTCTCATTTGTGCTTTCTCTCTCCTCTTCTCTCCTTTCCTTTTCCCTCTCTCTTATCCTCCAAGCTTTCTGCCTCTGCTCTTTTTTCTCCCTATCCCTTTCTCCTTCCCTCCATCATCTATCCTTTTTTCCTCCCTTTCTTTTCCTCTACATGTTTTTCCTCTCTTTCTATAGAATATAAGCTCCCTCAGGACAGACTACCATTTTTGTTGTATTCCCAGCAGCTAGCAAGATAACTTAAATAAAGTAGGTACTTAGGTCCTTGAAAAATATTTGCAGAATTAAATTGAATATGATTTTTCACCTGTTTTTCTGTTCTTGGATCACCTGGTAATCTGACTTGAAGCAGCAGTAGGAAATCTTATGTGGAGGGGAAAGGAGGGACAATATTTCTATAGTTTCAATTCATTTATAAGTGGAAGAGATTGCTATAATTTAATTAAGTGACATCCAGAGAAAGGAAATGACTTGTCCAAGATCAGGCAGACATTTAACAACAGAGGAAAAACTAAACCAAGTTCCCCAAATCCACAATCCAAAAGCATTTCCCCTTACATTGTATTTATAATGCTTCTTTTACAAACTGTGATTATGTTGGGTTCTGATTTCTCAGAAATCAGTAGTGGATTTTTTAAATGAATTTTTAAACCCTTAATTTCTGTGCACTGGCTCATAGGTGGAAGAGTGGTAAGGGTGGGCAATGGGGGTCAAGTGACTTGCCCAGGGTCACACAGCTGGGAAGTAGACTTTTTAAAATATAGCTCAGTTTACCAGAATCTATTGATTGCCTCAATGAAAACTCAGACTCGAAGACATCTCCACTTGAGCTCAAATGACAAAATTCGGGTCATGATTGGTTAAAATTGATTGCCATTGTATGTGGTAGAAAGAACACTGGATTGGGAGTATCAGCACTTGGATTCAAATCTTGTAATTAGTTTGTGATATTTGCCAAACTTCTCCACTCCTCTGGGACATATTCTAGCTTTTTGGGGGTGAGGACTGTCTTTTGCTTCTTTTTGTGTCCTCAGGACTTAGCACATAAGATATGTTTAATAAATATTTATAAAATTGAATCAAATTGAATGGTCTGTAAAATGAGGGAGGTTAGGCTAGATCAGGGCTCAAACTTTTTTTGAGTGTCATAGACTCCTTTTTCTGTCTGCTGAAGTCTATGGACTTCTCCCAAAACAGAGTTTTTAAATCCATAAAAAATACATCATCACAAAAGAAGTCGATTATATTAAAATAATACTGTCAACATTTTAAATATTATCCGTAAAAAAAACCACAACCAAATTTGCAGACTCCATGTTAAAAGAACCCTGACCAAGATAGTCTCATTTGTCTCCCATTCCTAAATCCCATTATTTTCTGGGGACAAGAGAACTTGGTGACATAGACTTCTAAATAATTGATATTGTCTAGTTTTTGCCTGGGGAGGGGGGAAGAAATAATATTCTATTCCATTAGATCATAGATCCAAAAAAGTCTTTTCTAATTCCACCCTTTTTTTAATGGGTAAGGAAACCCAATCCTGGGGAGGTTAAATAATAATAATGCTAATAATAATAATAATTAATAGTTAGTATTTATGTAGCACTTACAACATACTGGGCACTGTGCTAAGCGCTTTCCAAATATTATCTCATTTGATCCTCACAGCAACTGTGGGAAGTAGGGGCTATTATTATCCCAATTTTACAGATGAAGTAATTAAGGCAAATGGAGGTTAAATGATTTGCCCAGGTTACATAGGGACTAAGTGTCTAAATTCAGATTCAAACTTAGGTCTTCTTGCCTCCAGGTCCAACTCTCTATCTTACTGACTCAGATAATTTTCCTAAATTGACTTACCTAAAATTATGTAGATAGACAACTATAAGGACATTTAATTCATCTTCAGGGCCAAATAATTTACCTAGGCATCAAACAGGTAGTAAGCATCAGAGGTTAGATTTGAATCTATGTCTTCTGACTTGAAAATCAGTACAATTTCTGCTCTACCATGCTGCCTACCCCTGGCGAAAAATATATCCTTTTAGATGTGCTTATACTCATGATGTATTTTTCATCCCCTGGCTGATCTGTATTATATCTATGTATGAATGTCATTCTTTCTAGATTGGAATCCTCAAGTAATAATAATAATAATTATAAGGTGATACCTGCCTTTATTCAGTTTTACAGTATTCAAAACCATTTCTTAATTAGAAATTTCAAATATGATTCCCATTTTATGAATGAGGAAAGTGAAACGAAGTGCAAAGAAATGACCTGGCTAAAAATCACATAGGTTGTGACGTTGAGATGAATTTAGGTCTCCCTACTCTATTTCTGTTATTCCCAGTTAGTAATAATTGAAAAAAGTACAAATAATGATTTGCTTTTTTTTACATCTTCCAGTAACAATACTTTATTAAGCACAGTTTATAAGTGATTCAACTTCCTCCATGAAACTATTAGTTTCTTGCCTGTTGATGATGAAGACTGAAGCATATTAGAGAAAATTATTTTCTAATCATAATCACAGGGTGCTGGCAAAAGGGAGCAAGAAAGGTTGGCTATAAAATGCTCAATTTAAAAAAAATTCATTATGAGGACGAAAATGTAGGAAACATGCTTATAAATTTTTCAGATAACATGAAGTTGGGAAGGGAAATGAATCCACTGGATGAAAAAGTCAGGGATCAAAAAGATCTCCACAAACTCTGATAATGTACTAAATCTGTAAATGTGAAATTCTTGAGGAATTAATATAAAATCCACATGGGTTAAGAAAACAATCCTGCAAAATCCAAGTATAATATTCAGTGAGTGTTGTGCCTAGGCAACATTCCCTGAGAAAGAATTTGGTGATTGTAGTGGATCATTGGTATAATCTTTTCCCCACCAGGGCTGTTGCAATGAAGAATTGGTGGTGTTGGAATGTTAGTGCTCAGACATTAACTGGTGATTCCCAAATTTCTGGAGCTCTTGAACTTGGATATAATTTCCTTTTGACAAAAAAAGCCACGTGGAGGAGATGCTGGGAAGACGAATGGAGAGAAGGGTTGGGAGACGGTTGGTCTTCTCTTCTCTTTCTGAGATGGTGGTGAACATTGGGACTGGGTTCTGCCTCTGTGGAAGAGAATGAAGGAAAACAAACTGAGGTGAGATATTGTACCCTGGCAGAGCATGGATAACAGTAAGAAGTGATTAGATCAGGCAGGCTTGTGCTGGAAGGCTGTCATGGAGGGGAGATGATGGTTGACAAAACTATTGAATTCCAATGACAGCACTTGTCTTTCTCTGCTTCCTTGGGGTGTTGCCAGGGAAAACTTCAGCTTTCTTTTACTTATTGTTTAAATGGAGATTTTGAACCTTGGACTTCATCCCCCAGAAATCCCTTAGTATTTCCAAAAATTCCCTTTAATCTCTCTTGCACCTCCATGTTTGCATGGTCATGTTATTGTTTTATAAATTCTGTAGTTCCTCCCTTTTCCTCTCTTTTTTTCTAATGAGCAGGTTGAATAAGCTAATCTCTTGCTTTAATTATTATGAATACACTTTTTAAAATCTAATACTTTGAATATTGGATAATAATTTTAAAATCCACACTATTCTATTTTACTATTTTACATATACAAAATTTACTTCCTATTTCCTCACAGACTAGAGGGAAGGAAGGTGGAAGAGAGAGTAAAAATGTTATAGCCATTATGGGCTGCAAATGGAAGTTTGTGTTGTTTTTTTTTAAAGCTGGCATTCATATACAACTTGAGATGACTTTTAAAATGCACAATTAGATTTTAGAGCAAACCAAAAAGTGTGAGATGTGGAATAAGAGAGGGGAAGGTCTGTCAGAATGGAGAGGAATTTTTCTTCAGGTCACACTGAGGTAAGAGTGAGTCAGAGAAATTCTGTAACTCTAGTAACTTATGAACTTTAGTAACTTATCCACATTTCATGCTGCTTTGAACCTGGGGAGGGATTTAATAAGAAAATGTACTGGTAGCAAGGAGAATCTGTGCTTGTTCAGTTAATTGCACTCCTTGCATATAACATCCAACCTGTGTCCTACCTGGCTACACTATCTAATTATAAGACAATGGTATGACATGATGAACAGAAAGCTCACACTACCTGGGCAGCATTAAGAAAGCCGCTGTGTCTAGAACAAGGGTTCTTAAACTCAATTATGTTATGAACCCATTTAGCAGTCTGGTGAAACCTGTGCATGCTTTCTTAGTATTTTTTTGGTAAAACTTTTTATTGTATAATTTTTTATATTTCTTAATGTATAAAAGGAAACACAGGGTACAAAGGAAAATAATTGTCTCTGATGTTTCAGGCACTGAGGTGGCATTGAACAAATGTCTTTGGGATTCCAAGTCCAGAGAGATAGATCGCTGTCTTTAAGTATCTGAGGAACTACCATGCAGAAGAGATGGTTGTCATGATTTCATAGGATAGAACCAAGCAGAATGGTTGAAAATTATAGAAAGGCAGATTGAGACTTGAGAAGAGGAAAAACTCGAGAAAAGTAATGGCTTTAGGGGTTGGTGATTTCCTTTTCTCCTGAGGTCTTTGGTTGAAAGCTAGAATACAAATTGGAGATATTATAAAGGAAGGGTGACTTTCAGTCCAATTATAAATTTGGAACAGATAACCTCCAAGTTCCCTTATTCTTTTTTTTAGAGAATAGATAGTTTTATCCCTCTTAACTTTTTTCATTGATCAAAACCTAATTCCATATTATTGGTAGTTGGACTAAAGTTATTGTTTAGTGTCTACATCCCCAATAATATCCCCATCAGCCCATGTGTTCAAGCAATTGTTTTTCTTCTGTGTTTCTCCTCCCACAGATCTTCCTCTGAATGTGGCTAGTTTTCTTTATCATAAGTCCCTCAGCCTTGCTTTGGATCTTTGCATTGCTGCTAGTAGAGAAGCCCATTACATTTGATTTTATCAAATGTAATTGGTCTCTGTGTACAATGTTCTTCTGGCTCTGCTCTTTTCACTCTGCATCAATTCCTGGAGGTCATTCCAGTTCACATGGACTTCCTCCAGTTCTTTATTCCTTTGAGCACAATAGTATTCCATCACCAACAGATACCACAATTTGTTCAGCCATTCCCCAATCAAAGGACATTCTAATTTTTTGCTACCACAAAGAGCGTGGCTATAAATATTTTTGTACAAGTCTTTTCCCTTATTATCTCTTTGGGGTGTAATCCAAGCAGTGCTATGGCAAGTTCCCTTATCTGTTAAGATCCAATGATTTTTTTTTGAATGTGGAACATAGGAGTGAGTGAGAATATACCCTGATTTCAAGGACTGTTTTATCATCTCTGAGATAGCTAAAGATGCCTTTAGCAGCAGAACTAACTTTGATGATTCTTATATAATTTACTAAAAATCCATTTAAATGTCATAACCTTGAGTTTCATATTGTGTGTTTTCCATTTACTTCCTAAAAAAATCTGTGATTTTGGCAAAATATCTTAACCTCTCTGGATCTTAGTTCCCTCTCCTATAAAACTGAGAAAGTCAGATTAGAAAATCTATAAAACACATTCCATCTATATTTATATATTCCAATGTTTTCACTGCCTTGACATCTTATTCTAAAACTTTGTATTTAGTCTGACTTGTAGTGATAAAAAGGGAACCAAATCAGTAGTACCTGAATGGAAACAACATAAAAAATAGGGGAGCAGAAAAAGGATGGCAAGACATTTAGAAGATCTGAGAATCCTGGTAATGCTATTCATTTTCCATGAGTGATATAACCTCTCAGGGTTTTTTCCATTTTTGCATGTGAAATGAGAAAGTTCACCTACATCATCTCTTCCTTGGGTAGATCATAATTTGATGTTTTCAGATCCTTTATGATTTTTATATTTATGCTGTGTCTGTGTATGTGCACACATATTTATTGTATGAATATATGTATGTTCCAACGTGCCTTCCAGCTTTCACATTCTATAATTTAAAATCCACCTAACCCACTTGCTACTTTGGTAAATTCATGAACCCATCAGTGCTAATGTTCATTCCCGTGATGCCATCTCAACCTTTCTATACTTTTTAATCCTCTGTAATCAGTCTATGCTCTGTTTGTGTTTTGTCCTAGATCTTCCATAGGAAAGCTACCCAAAGTATTTGGAACTCATTCTTTTACTCTGTAAGAGGTATACACATACTCTTGTTCTTCAGCTATCTATGTATTGTCTTTCCTTCTAGACAACCTGCCCATCTTGTCTCCTTTTCACATCATTCAGGTGTTTGATATTGGCATTTTTGCAAATTTCTGCCTGAAAGTAGCTGGGCAATGTGGTAGAATAGGTCATGTGTAGCCAATTTATGTCCTTCATGCATCTTTAAAAAAGAATATCGATTCCTTTTGTTTATAAATCTGGAAATACCACCTTTCTATGACTGCCTAAATGAGCCCACACTTGGAACAACATCAACAAGAATTAAGCAAGAATATCCAATATAATGACTGTATCACTCTGATATATATGACCAGATTATATCTATAGGACCAGACATTCTGCCTCAAAAAAATCACTTTCTCTTTGTTTAGAGGAGGGAGGGAGCTTTCCCTATCTGTTGTTTGGAATCATTAATTTTTTAATTTCTTAGTGTTCAGTGACTTTCTAATTATCTTTCCATTTTTATTGTTGTCAACATGTTTTGTATTGTTCCTCTAGTTTTGCCTCCTTCACCCTCCACCAGTTCAAAAAACTCTTCCCATGTTTCTCACCTTTGTTATTTCTATGCATACAGTAATAGCCCTTTATGTTTCTAGATCTGAGCTCATTCAGCCATCCCACAAATGATGGGCACTTTGCTTCCTTTTCTTTGCTATCTCAAATATAACTGCTTAGAATATTTTGTTATGTATAGCACCTATTTTTCTGCCTTTGAACTTGTTGGAGTACACATCCAACAGCTGTCTCTTATAGAATTAAAAATCGATATCCAGAAGATTTGAAACAACTCATCATTCTATCAACAGTGTATTCATAAGTCAGTCTCTTTGGGTAACTTACAACCAGTCAATAAAACATTTATTAACCACTACTGTCCACCAGACACTTGCCAAGGTAAGGATATAAGTACAAAAAACAAGACATCTTTGCCTTCAAGAAGTTTACAATCTAGAGGTAAAACATACAGAAAAAAAGCTTTAAAAGAGATGGAAAGGACCTCTTGTGCAGAGATCCCTCCAGGATTTCCAAGGTTGTGTTCTATAATTCATTTTATCATCTGGAGAATATTGTTGCAAAAAAAAAGTCAGACTTCCAGAGCACATAGAGATTTTGGGGTCATTGAAAACCCTTTCAATTTTCCAGATACAGTGGGAAAAGATTTTATTTTACTTTTCACTTTCTTATCTCAGTTCATTGTCTATCCAACATATTTATCCAATACAAACAGATTGATAAGACTAATTAGATTATTTACTAGTCCAACTGTGTGTCATATTCTAGTCAGTATGCATTTTAAGGGTCTTTGTTTTTTCTGGGTAGATGTCAATTTTCTTTGTTAATGCTTTGGATTTTGGAAAATAAAATACATGATACTCTAGGCCATGCAATTTTCAAATAAGATTATTACACAAATTTGCCCTCAATTAGGAATCTTTTGCCTTTTCTGAAAACTTTACCTGAAGAGTGTCATTATGCAAACACTAGATGAAACATATTCATTTTTTCTCTCTCGTTTGCTGTCGTTACTCATAGATCACTGAACAAAATTATCTCAGCATCACATCTATCATAGTTTTGTATGATATTAATGTGTCTGTGGGATTTGTCCTATATGAGCAGAGTCTTCAAGGTTGCATTTGTGTTCCACCAAGTCCAATGATTTTTTAAAAAAATCAATGAACAATGCATACAGTGGGATTTAATGCTCTCTTCACCTCCCAGTCAATTGTGTGACCATAAAGATGTGGTTCACTAGAGAAAACTGTGTGATAAAACTTGGCCGTTCTCTCATGTTTTAATCAAAGATACCCTTGGCCATTCTCATAAAAATTTTATAGGGCTGAAAAAGAGGAATGTGGGTGGGGAGTTGTTGATGCCTTCGTGGTTACTTTTGGGGAGGGAAGGAATACAGTAAAAGTACTGTGATTAAAAAATATTTTTTTTAATCTTCCTTATTTGGAGATTGAAAGGCCATAGAGGACCAGAACCTCAGAGGCCATTTAGTTTGGACCCTCTTATTTTACAAAAAAGGAAATTAAGATCCATTATTAGATTGTAAGCCCCTTGAGGACATTGCAGGGCTTTATTTATTTATCTGTTTAAATGTTTAATTATTTATTTGTTTGTTTATTTTTTTGACTTTCTTTATACCTTCAGCCCTTAGTATGATGCCAGACATTTAATAAATCCTTTATCACCTTGATTTGCTCAATGTCACATATCAGAAGTCAACTTTGAACCCAGATCTACTGACTTCGGAGCTAACACTTTCTTTTCCACTCACTTACCTTATGATCCCTATCTTAAAACTCTCTGGATTCCACTCAGATTTGTGACTCTTCTAACTCAAATATAATTGGTCTCATCACAAAATCACAAAATGCATTTGAGGGCACTTGAGAAACTACTAAATACCCTAACTAGAGTTCTTTCTACAAAATCCCCAAAAAATGGTCATTCAGCTTTTGATCAAAGATTTTGGATGAGATCAATCTACCTCCTGAAGCATCCCATTCAACCTGGGGTAGTTCCAAACCCTAGAAAAGAATTCCTTACATCTGATCCTCGATCTGCCTTTCTGTAAATTCAGCCACCATCCCCAGGTATGCTTTCTGGAGCAAAGCAGAATGAATTTAATCTCTTAATCACAGGTCTTCTGAGTCTTCCTTATCTTATAAGTGACCCTTAATTTATCCGAAACTCACACTGAGACCCATTTTAAAGGATACCACTTTCATTGTTGAACACTGTCACAATGAATAGGAACTTGGAAAACCCAGTGGAATACCAGTAGGCACACAG
Source organism: Gracilinanus agilis (assembly GCF_016433145.1). Lineage (NCBI taxonomy): Eukaryota > Metazoa > Chordata > Mammalia > Didelphimorphia > Didelphidae > Gracilinanus > Gracilinanus agilis. The sequence continues at coordinate 252,289,988 of NC_058135.1, forward strand.
ATACCCTTCCCAGAAATTTGATTTCCTACTAACTATTTTGTTCAAAGTCAACAATTAGCAATGTTTATGATAAAATGACTTAAAAATCATGATGTCCACAAAACAGTCCATTGAGTATTGCATTTGGTAATAATTTCCCCAGTGACCTTTGAGGTTGAATCCCTTTGAACAATGGAAGAGTACTATATTTAGATTGATTGACTGCCTGGAATGTTTCTTTTCAGAACACAGGATGTAGAAATGATTGACATTTCAAAATTTGTTGTTCTTGAGCACAGAGTACAAGACTCTACAACATCCAATATTTACCAGCAGATCAAATTTGGACTTAGTGTTACTGAGGAAAAAATCCTTTGTAAACCAAAAAGTGCTTGGCAAGCTATATTTTCTATGCTGTTCTTTTGGAAACTCATCACGAGAAGAGGGAGAGGTACTGAAGTCCCTTCACAAAACTGGGCTGAAAAGAGAATCGTAATGGAAATAGGTGACATTCAATAGTTCATTGTAACTGTGATGTGCCTTCACAAACAATCCACATACTGATCTGTAACTATAGGAGTACCGATATGACACTTATTTTATACATGTATAAACTGAGGTCCAGAGAAGTGAAGACATTTTCCCCAAGAGCACACAGCTAGAGAGTTTGAAGAAATGAACCTCAAGTCCTCAATGTTGAACAGTTTTTCCATCATATCATATAGCTTTTAAATTTGAATTCAGTGATTATTAAACTCCCACTTTGTGCTAGATATGTGTTAGGGGAAAAAACCAAGATATGAACCCTACTCTCATGAATGTTACAGTCTAAGAAAGGGATTGAATTTTAGGGCAAAAAAACCCAACTAAGATATGAACCCTATTCTCATGAGTGTTACAGTCTAAAAAAGAGATTGAATCTTAAGGCATATCTTACATTGAAGTTTAATTAGCAGACATTCATTTTTGATTTGAGGGAAGTCTCAAAGTCCTCTTGTCCAAACGTGTTTTCTCCATTTTTCCTGTCCCTAGTGTCTGAAATTTTTACTTTCACCTTCCCTTGGGTTGTAAAATTGTAGACAGCTATTAAAATGCAAATGAAAAGCTATTATTATCAAGCAGTAAGGCTTTAACCAGTTAAGTTTATCATTTTCCTAGAAGACAGTAGTACCCTGAGGGAATGGATCATAGAATAGTTAGATGATGATATTTTAATGGGAAGACAGGAAAGAGAAGATCTAGAGTAAGAGGCACTGTCTGGTCAGAAAGGAAAGCCATGATGGCACCAATGGAAGGTGCCATTCAGGGAGAGGAGTTCCAAATGTGAATACCAAGGAAAGACATGAGAATGAAGGGACATTGACATAAACCAGTTGCTTGATGATCTTGATAACAGCTGACTTTATTTCTGATAAATTTATGCTTCCTAAACACTGATTATAAGAAAAGAAACTGGAACCAAATTACTTGGAGGAAATACTCTCTTCTGGGTGATATTCTGAGTTTCCATCTATAAATTACTGAACACTTTTGGAACTAAGGATGGCAATTAATCAGACAATGTTTTTTTTCTAAAAAAATTTTGGCGTGCCTTTGGACAACCACATAATCAGTGTGAGTATTTGGTCACACTAGAAATCAAGGCATAACAGGGAGGCAATCCATTTTTATGAGAACAATGAATTTAGAGCTAGAAGGACTAAGTTTAGGTTCTAGGACTGCTATTTATTAAATTTTCACCTAAGGCAAGGCATTTGACTTCTTTTCTCTGTTTTCTTATCTGTAAATCTAGAACATTGGTCTAGATCAGAGGTATAAAACACATAGTATTCCCATGTAAAACCCAAACCAGATAAAAATGTAGTTGGAAAATATTAACGAAATAATAAAAATGTAATAAAAGATAGGTTTTTCACCTAAGGCAAGGCATTTGACTTCTTTTCTCTGTTTTCTTTTCTGTAAATTGAGAGCATTGGTCTAGATCAGAAGCATAAAACACATAGTATTCCCATGTAAAACCCAAACCATATAAAAACATAGTTGGAAAATATTGACAAAAGAAATAAAAATATAATAGAAGATAGGAAATATTAATTTGTGATTTTCTAATTCAAAATGCCGCTACCAGGATACTAATGTACAGCTTAGAGGTTATCATTTGTATTGGAGCTTGATCATCTCCAAGGTGAATTCTAACATGACTATTTACCAACCAAACTGGCCTTTTTGCTTCTCCTTACCCCTATAATGTTCTCATTCCAAAGAATTTGCAGTGCCTGATCCACATGCCTGGAACACACTAATACTTAATTTCAGCCACTCAGAATCCCTTGCTTCCTTCCAATGTCTATTCAGACAGTACTTTCTATATGAAGTATTTTCTGATCCCTCTCAGCTGTACTCTCCTTACCAACATATTATCTTATTTTTATTTTGTGCCTGTTTTTGTTTCGTATATGCATGTTATTTTCACCAATAGGAAGATTGTAAGCATCTTGAGGGCAGGTACTGGTTCATATTTGTCTTTCTGTCCCTACTAACTGCCACAGTGCCTGGTACAAAGTAGGAATTTAATAAATGATGCTGATTGATTCATAGATTGGTGAAAAATCCTTGAAGTTTCTCAAAAAGAAGTAAACCTACCTGTCATCCTAAAAAACAATAGATCTTTATTTGGCATATTTTAACTTTCTTATAAGAAAGAGAATTCAGAGGCAGCTAGGTGACAGTAGATTGAGAGCCCGGTCTGTGGATGGGAGGACCTGGGTTCAAATTTGGCACCAAATATTTCCTAGCTTTGTGACTCTGGACAAGTCACTTAACCTCAAATGCCTAGCCCTTACTGCTCTTCTGCCTTGGAATCAATTCTTAGTATTGATTCTAAGACAGGAGGTAAGGGTTTTAAAATAGAAAAAAAAACATGTAAATCAGGGTTCAATGGATGGGAAGGGATAGAGAAGGAACTGTAGAGATGAAAGTTGTTGGGGAGATAAGTATACAGCCATATTTCCAGAGAGACAGGATGTAGCTTCAATTTAACCACTGGAAGTGATGGAGAACCTAGATCTGGGTGACATGATCAAACTGTGTTCCCACAATAGAATTCTATGAATAGAATCTAGATGAGTCAGATCCAAATTCTGAAACTTTGAGGAGGAAGAGGTTGAAAATAAAATCAGAAATTAGGATAAAACTTAGAACTGGACCTGAGATTTTATTAGATGGAAATCCAAGGTGAAGAAACCCCTTCTCCCAATGCAGGCTAATACCTTCTCTGCAAGTGTTAGAGCACTGCCTAGAACAGAGATATTAAGTGACTTGGCCAGGGTCACACAGTCAGTGTGTAAACCCCATTTCAAATGCTTATAATGTGGTACTTGAATCTAGGTCTTCCTTCCTTAAAGGCTTGCTCTCTATCCAATGCTTCAAAATTGGCATATTTAAGCCATACCTTAGAGGGAGTCCATATATTCAACATCTTCGATCTTAATGATTCAGGAGAAAGAATATTAATTTATAGGAATTTCATGAAATCAAATGCAGTTTCATCCCTCCTCCACAACCTGGTTTTATATCCATTCACAGAGTTTGTATACATATCCCCATTCCTTAAAGACGTTTCTTTTCCCATTAAACATCCACTATTCTTTAACTGATCCTTTTCTATTCTGGTCTTCAATCTCTAGATACTAGTCATCCTCCTTTGGATCTCTCCAGCATAATATCATAAATATAGAGCTAGAATGGCACTTACAGGCCACCTAGTTTAATCCCCTTTATTTTATTCAGAAGGAAACTAATCCCCAGAGAGAGATGATATGATTTGCCCAAGGTAAAACAGGACTTAAGCCACAGATCTAGCATTTAAAATGAGGTTCTCTGGCTCTACAACTGGCATTGTTTCCATTTCAATAGATGTAGTCCAACCAGGACAAGAGTACACAGTAGGGTTATCACTTCCAATATCTTCAGCAGGATTCCCATCTCAATGGTGTCTAAGTTTGCTTTACTTTTCTCAACTAGGGTGTCACCTTGTTGACTAATATTGAGTTGTACTCTATATAGAAACAGTGTGTCTATGTCTCATCCATCTTCTATTTTTAAGATTGATTTTTTGAATCTCTGTAGGATTTTACATTTATATCTCTTAAAATTCACCATAATTTTTTTTCTTAAACCCTTACCTTCTGTCTTAGAATCTATACTAAGTATTGATTTCCCGTCAAAAGAATGCTAAGGGCTAGGCAATTGGGGTTGAAGGACTTGTCCAGGGTCACACAGGTAGGAAGTGTCTGAGTCACATTTGAATCCTGGACCTCCTGTCTCCAGGATTGGCTGTCTATCCACTTGAGCTACTTATCTATCTCACCTTTTTTTTTTTGTTTTATTTTGACTCAACATTCTAGTTTTTTGAGACTGCCATCCAACTATATCAGTTATTATTCCTGACTTTCAATCATCTGCAAAGTAGATAAACACATGCCTTCATCCCCCTTCAAACATATACTTACTGTTCTTGAAACATAAATAAAATCAACAATTTCTGATTACTTCCGGAAAATGTATGTCAATTAATTGTCTAATGGCTCCTGTGACATTCTGGATCCAAACACAATTCCTTAGCAACCCCTCTTTAATATGAGTTATCTTCCTCTATTAGAATATAAGCTCCATAAAAGAACTCTCTCCTTTTTGGCTCTGTATTCCATAATCTATTATAATGCTAGAGAACATATTAATAACTTAATTAATAATGCTCATTCATTTATGTCAAGGAAGGGGGAAAAAACAACATAAAATAATCAGCACAGAAATCGTCTAACAATACTGGGCCTTCCACATTTTCCAAGAAGGTTTTCTGATCTTTTGCAGCCCAAACCTTAGAATAATCCTTTTCCCCCTGCTGGATCCCTGATCTGAGCTGGATTAATGCAAATTGATGACGTGTTTTTCCTCCAGGATGAAGGCATCATTTATCTTTGGTAAGAGTACAAACGAGTCCTCCTCGATGTCCCATGTTCAGATCCTTTTCAATTTCCTGTAGTCATATATCAACCCTCCCTGTCTAGGGAAGACAGTTTCTAAAATTCCTCTCCTTTATGGTTTCTCTCTGAAAGCCGGGCCTTGTATTTCCAACGACAGAGCCTCGTGGAAGGTACCCACCACTAGACGATGTGATCTGCCTCCCAATAGCACATCTGCTCCTAACGAGCATCCTATAAACATCCGAGAAGCTGGAAATGGAGGCGAATAAACAACCTGATGAAGATGGTTAGTTTTCCACCCATTCCATTCATGAGTTAATTTCCTCTTTGATGTGACTTTCTAGAGGCTTCCTACATGTAGATATAGAACAAAGCACCAACCCCACACCAAAAGGGAGAAGCACACGAGATTAATTTTTTTTTTCTTTACAAGGCTTCATTTAAATGGAAAAGTTAAGTCATATTTCAGTCCAAATGTGTATAGGGAAAAAAACAGCTAGAGGAGCTTTAAATATTAACAAGAGGAACACACAGCTAAATGATACGGGGAAAAGTGAGAGCGTAAATGCTCAGAATTGCTTTTAGTGGGGAAAAAGCAGCCAGCAGTTGTTGAGAGCTAAAGATTTTTTTTTAAATAGACCCAAGTTTAATTGGCAGGACTTGGCATCATTTACAGGAAAATATGTTTTATTTATTTTGGTTTAAATATATTTCCAAACACTATTCTAAAATACAGGTCTGGAGTGGGGGCAGGGCAGCACTTAAGTGGTTCAGTAGCTAGTTAACTTTTCGCTTCCTTATATTTCTGGTTTATATTTAATTAAGTTCATAAGTTAAATCAGATTTATGAGATCAGTAGAGTCCCAAGTAGAATTCCAAAGGAGAGAAAGACTTGGAACAATAGGACTAAAGAATTTCCTGGGATGAGGATAAAGTGGGGGTTACTAGATTATATATAGGTAAAATTAACTACAAATGATATATTTCACTATTATTTTTCTCTCTCACCAAGAATAGTGCCTTGTTCCCCTAGACCAGAAGTATCAGTCTCTCTCAGCCTTCACAGGCTTTGTACTTCTCAAAAGCACTTATCATATAACTAGCACATTATATGTCATACAGAGACATAATTAGCAGTTTTGATGCCTTGGGCAGGCAGTGTGAAAAGTGTTCACTAATTGACTTAAATATATTTTATTGATGACTTTTGTGTTTACATCATAGTTATTTCTGCAATCTCTCCACAGATACCTCCCTCCAAAAAGAATCCTTGCATGCAATTGCATTTGCCTCCATCAGAAAGGAAGTTCTTTGAGGGCTAGATTTCATTAATGCTTGTTGATGAACAAAAATAAATAATCAAAGACAAATTTATCACAGTGACCACATATCATGATATATATGATTTTGTCTATTATTTTGTCTCGCTCTTTGCAATGAGAAGTCATTATCCTTTCTCCGAGATCTTCATAAGTTTTTGAGTTATTCATTTTGACTTCTTTTTGGTAATCTTAAGAAAAAAATACCTTACCTTCAATCTTAGAAATGATTGGTTCCAAGCAGAAGATTGGTAAGAGTTAAGGGGTTGGAATTAAGTGACTTGCCCAGAGTCACAGTTAGGAAATGTCCAGCTCAGAATTGTCTGAGGTCCTATTTGAAAGCAGGTCTCTCGCCTTCAGGTCTGGCTCTTTCTCTGGTGATCATTTGTTTTCAGTGATTTTTAAATTTAAATTGGTTTAGTCTCTATATTGTTCTCTTGGTTCTATGTATTTCATTCTGTATCAATTCATGCAAACCTTCTCCTGAGTCTCTGAATCCTTCTAATCAAAATTTAAAATAAATTCTTCTGAGAAAGCCACAAGTTGTGTGGATTTTTGCACCCAAGTCCACATAGTGGAAAGAAAGGGAATTTGGACAACTGAAAATACTTCTTGGGCAAAGAGAAGGGCTAAATTAGGTCTGAGTTGAGCTAAATTCCATTTTAATTTCTTGCCTCTATTTTTTGTCAGTTTGGGAGCCAATGGAGTATATTATAATTATTATAACTTATAGCCTTAGAGATATGACTGTGGCTGAGAGCAGTTAAATGACTTGACCATTGGTCATACAGCTAGTGAGTGTCAGAGGTAGGATTTGAATAATTTACTTGATGCTCCAAGTCCAGAGTATTCTCTTCAGTTTGTTAATCTGTTTCTTTTTCATTGTTTCGCTATTTTAGGCAATGTAGTTGAGTGTATAGAGCACTGGTATTAGAGTAAGGAAGACCTGATTTCAAGTCTTGCTTCTGATCCATACTGGATATGTGATCATAGGCAAATCATTTATCTTCTCTTTGCCCCTAAACAATTCTTTATTGATTATAAATTGCATATATAGAAGAGGTGTCCTCCCTGGGAGTCCCTAATACCAATAAAAAAATTAAGTAATACAAACAAGTATGTTGAGTCACTTCCAAATTTTGAAAATTTGGGTAGAAAAGTACTGACAATTAAAAACAAGAATTAGTATGAGGCTTGAAACTGGGAATATAATTTCATTAGGTACAGGGAACCCTAAGGTGAGAATTCCCTTTCCACCAATGATTGTTGACACCATTTCTGCGATCTCTTCCACATTGATATTCGCTCTAGTATTACAAATTGCACCCCATGCATACCTGCTCATCCTGCCCAAACTTGTCCGTGTCTTCTTACGAGTTTCTCACAGGGAGTCATTAAACAAACCAGGGACCATCTCATAATAGCCTAATGCCTGAGACAGTGAAGATGCCTGTGGACCATTCTCTCTATTTGACCAATCCGTCTTTGTTTTCAATTCTACATTTCTTCAATGACCTCCTTTACACAACTACTATTCTATAATTTCTTGTTTGAAATATCTTATAGTTTATTTATATCCACTATATATATATATAATACTAAAGTATCACATATATACTATGTGATACTTTAGTATCTGCTAGTATGTAATACTTTAGTATCTGCTGATTATTTAGTAGAATCTCTCTTACTTCACTGATGAGGAAACCAAGAAACAAAGAAATGAAATGACTTATTCAAAGTCACATTGATAGTTGCTGGCAAGATTAAGGAGATCTTCTGACTGTTGCTCAGTCCAGTATTTTTTCCCCATTCTGCCTAACAGAGAAAGAGGGGGAAATGAGCTAGGGATGTTCCAGAATATTTAATGTCTATATTTAGAGGAAACACCCTCAGCCAATGTTTTTACTAGACTGATTGTATTGTATTCACAACCAATTCAGAGCTTCTCAGTAATAGTTTCTTTCTCATGTGAAAGGGATGATGAGCATTTCGATTTTATCTTGAAATAATATTTTCATTTTCATGGCTAAACATAGAAACTGGATAGAGCCTTAGTCTAAACTTAGACATTAATAGTCAGGGCTGTTAAATTTGTCGTTACACTAATTCTTTTTCCTGAGAGCAAAACTCTTGCAGAATAAGATAAAACAATCTTTTGTGAGCTGCCAAAGCTCTTGCTGTTAGGTCTATAATTTCCCAGAAAATGAAGAGGGTAGAGCATGCCATCCTTTACCTCTTGTTAACTAACAGATGACATATCCACCATGCATGACATGGACATTCCCATGGAAAAGTGCTCCTGAGTGGAACATGGGAACGGGGGTGGGACCGGTGGGTGGAGAATCTCCTTAGGTAATTAGGGCCATAGTGAGGAGTTAGAACAGTTATTTCCAAGGGGACCAATAACATCTGAAGACTCGGGCTGAGAGTGTGATATGTTGCATATTATATCGCCCACCCTAATGTGGGACTGTCAGGAAAGTAAATTGTTTGTTTGTTATTCTCCTCTGACTCACTTACTCTGGCTTCCAAATGTAATTCCAAAATGCATAACGAATCGGTCTTCCAACGTAATGCTTTGTTCTTAGTTCCTTAGAAGTAAGGCCACATTTCAGCAAACTAGAGTTGGAAGGAATGTTCAGACGTCTTCAAGTCCATCATGTCCATCTTTCTGCCTTCGGGCAGGACCACCCTTGCAATAGAGCATCCCAAAGACGTAAGACTTGCCTTGTTTTTAAAGACCTCCAAAAGACCTCCAAAGACGAGCCCTTAGTTCTCCTTGGTCCTGCATTCTAATAGCATTCAGGCTGAGCAGATTCTCTGTCAGTGGTGAGACTCTCTGAACCCCTTTATTCCCAACTTTACCTCCCATGAAGTTGTGTATGCATGTGGGAAGAAGACAAGCCATCGCAGACCTAAACTTGGTAAACATGATTCATTTTTAATAAAAGCTCAGCATGTCAAATGGGAACTCCAGCAACTAACACACATTAACATACAAATAAATGGAGATTTTGAATCTTGGACTTCATCCACCAGAAGTCCCTTAGTATTTCCCAAAATTCCCTTTAATCTCTCCACATTTGCGTGGTCACATCATTGTTTTATAAGTTCTGTATCTCCTCTCTCTTCCTCTCTTCAAGAGCGTGGCTAAAGTTAGTTTAGCACTTTTTCACTCTAGTTTTTTAATGTTAGTTCATTATTAATAAAACTTGACAAAACATAATACTTAGCTTTTGCATATTAATTTTAATCTCCACACACACATACAAGAATATTGTAATATAAAAAGAGAACTGACTTTGGAGTAAGGGGATTTGTACTCCTCCTAGATTTCTTATATACTCATGTAGTTAGCCAGATCTCTGTTATCCTTAACATAAATGAGAGCAAGTATTTATAAAATTTGAAACTATGCTGAGTAGTGAGGAGCACCAATTAAAAAAAAAAGTTAGACAGTCTCTGCCCTCAAGGAACTTATTTTCTAATAGAGTAAAACATCATCTGTATGGTAGTGACATCAAGAGAAGGATGTTTTGCTCTGGGAAGTCATAAGGATTATAAATATATTATGAATATTTTCTAGATAGTGGTGTAGTAGAAAGGACACTGGATTTTTTTCAGATCCTATTTGAAGTATGGTGTTCAGTTCCAGATGCCACATTTAAGATGGACATTTCCTTGCTGGAAAGTATCTAGGAATATAACCATGAGGGACTAGCAATAAGAATGAGAGAATGAGGGGACTAGCAATAAGGAAGGAAATGGCAAACCACTCTACTATCTTTGCCTAGAAAACCCTAAAGAGTGAGACACAATGAAAATAACTGAATAACAGCAAGAGATAAGAATAATTCCATAATTATTTATATATATATATAATATATAAAATAATAATTTTAGCACATAGAAGCCTTGGATGAGGGTATGTGATAGCTGTGTTGATGTATAGAGTAAGAACTAGACCAAATTAGCTTGTATTCAAAGAACAGAAGTGGGAGGAATAGGTAGAAGTTGTAGAAACACAGATTTAGGCCTGATATAAGGACACAAGGATCTACAATTAACAATTGTTTAGTGGGCAACCTCAGTTGACAGTTGGCTCCCCATCCACTAGAAGTTTTCAAGTACAGGCTTAATACCAACTTGTTGAATAGGTTGAAGAATTAGATTTTGTTTAGACGAGGACGAGTTCTTTACCTGGAGTTCATAGTAGCTTAAAGTATCCGTGGATATATTTCATGGACTTTGTGGATTTCAGAATTTTAATATTTTAATAACATTATTTCAATAAAATTGGCTTCCCTCATACTCCTATGTATTTTATTTTATGCATTTGTTAATATTATTCTAAGGAGGGGCTTCACTGTCTTCATCAGAGGGGTCCATGATATCAAAAAGGTTAAAAAAACATTTACCCAAGAAGGATAGTCAAAGCAATTTTGAGATTCTTTAATTACATGAATTTCAGAACAAAATTTCTTACAATTTCTCCTAAATTGAAAGGGCTTTGATAATGAGCATGGTGATGTATTCTTTTATGTTTGTTATCTAAAAAGCAGACTAGCTAAATTTGGAAAGACTGATTGCAAGATTATTGACTATGATGTGAGTATTTTGTGAGTTACTCAAGAAACACTTTGTAAAGATGGCAAATAAGGGTTTCAACTGCCATCACCATTGGAGGGAATTTCCATAATGATGAAATCATGACTTTTTTGAAGAAGACTCTAATTCATTGTTTGGTTTAAGGATGCATGAAGGAAGAAGAAAATGATTTTTAAAACTCTTCCCCTTTCCTCCCACCTTTGGAGAAACTGAACTATCATAGAATAGACCTAACGCATTAGTGAGATTTTTCAGACAACTCTATGAAGGATGACTTGGAGAGGAAATAGGTTGGAGTCAGGCAGAGTGCTCCTAATTACTCCTAATTAAGAAGAACAAATGTGTTCATGAAGGATAATGTTTTGTTATGGAACCGCAATGACTTTCTGTTGGGTTCTTCTTCACTGATTTTTGAGGACATTAGATCCTCCTAAGGATTCCATGAAGTTTAATGGACATTAAATTACTTAGAAAGGACAAAGGACACTTGACTAGTAATGGGTCGGTAGTGGTGGCAGCAAAATTAGATTTCTTAGTTTTCCACTGAATAGTTATTCTTTAGAGGCAATGCTGTAGAGAGGATAGAGTTAAACATGGAGACACTCCATGCATTTTAACTGGCTCTTACCCATGCCTGGAATTCTCTCTTTCTTTAGCTCTACTCCTGCTTCCTTCACGTATCAACTGATACTTGTAATAAACCTTTCTTGGTCCTCCTTAATCTTAGTGTCTTACTTCTTAGAAAGCCTCCAGTTTATACTATGTCTTATTTGTATGCAGTTATTTGCCTATTATCTCTCCCCTCCCCTCTCCCCATTATATCATGAGTTCCTTGAAGGCAAGGCTTGCCCTTCTTATAATTCCAGTGATCAGGACAGTGCTTAGCTCATAGGAGTTATTTAATAAATCTTCGTTGACTTGAAGAATAGCTGGTTTAAGTCTTGCCTCAGACTCTGTGTGACACTTGACCTCTTAGGGCCCTAAGCAACTTTCTAAGACTATAACTTGCAGATAAGGCAGGTACATTTATCAGTAAGAGGGAGTTTTCTTGTCAAGGTATTTTCTGTATTCCTGTGAAATCACACATCTGGTTCCTAGTAATAGTTATTCGTGGCCTACTTGGGATAAAACTTGGAAAGTTGGAAGAAGACCAAAAGCTCCCAAATATGGATGCTTTATAATTCATAAGATAACGGACACAGACAAGAGCTTCTATAAAGCTCATTATAGTTCCAAAATTCTAGGATGAAGCTTCTAGGTTATGGTTTTGAAAGTTTCTATTAAAGAAGAGATCTGTTATCTGGGGTGGTGATGAATGAAATCATTAGTACCCACCTAATGCAGTATGAAAACTTAGTTTTAAGTCTTCAGTTGAAAAAGTAGGACTCAAGGCAGAGATATTGTTAAGGGAAAAGACAGAAAGGATAGTCTTTTGATGAAAATAAGTCCTGTTTTGGTATTCATTGTACAAGGAAGAGGAAGAAATATAGGAGTCTAGAATTCATATGAAGATTTGAGGTTGGGGGTGAGGCAACATGTAGAAAATATGCTTGTTTGACAAAAGGGTGGTAGGAAAGTTGAAGGTCAATATCACTTTTCAATTTTTCCTAAATTAGATGAGTAGAAAGAATACTATTCTAGATGGTAGGAAAAAGAACTTCTAACTCAGTCATTCAGCCTTAGTTTTTTTTTATCCAACTTATTACATTAATTCATTCATCTTGATCAAGTCATCCAAATCCTCTGGAGCTGATTTTTTATTTCTTTCTGTAAAATGAGGAAGTTAGAAAGGATGATCTTTACTTATTCTCTCCAACTTGAACATTCCATGAATCTAGGTTCTGAATGGACACTGTAAAAAGTATTCTTTTTTAAGGAGGAAGTGGATGGCATTAAGAAAATGAAAGTAGATCTTACACTTGATGATAATGACATCAAAACCTTCTGTTCCCCAAATTTTAGCTATTTAACTTGTTTAGTGGTAGATCTTATTTATATTTATAGTGGTAGATCTACTCGCTACAGTGTTCAATTCAGAAGTGTTGCTAACACACGCTCAAATTGGTTATTGTCATCCTTGGTTTAGTTCTCCCTCTAAAAACAAGGCGATATGGTATAATGAGTAGACAATGTGCTGATCTTGAAACCAGGGAAATATGGGTTGAAATTCTGCATTTGACACATACTGGCCATATGGTTAAGTGCTCTAGGTAAAGCCTCTAAGTTGTAGAGGAGGTGCCAACTTGCACTGATTGGCGAGGAGAGTTTCCTTACTTGGAAGCTCCCTCTACCATTTAAATCTTTATTCTCACTCATGCTTATTCTGTACTCCTTTCACCACTGTAGATTGTAATCCATACAAATCTTCTCATACTTCATCTTAGGATCATAGATTTAGGCTTATAAGGGATCTTACACAGCATCTAATTCAAGCTTTTAGTTTTAAATTAGGCAACTGTGAACCAGAGAAAATGAATCATTTGCCAAAAATCCCACAGTGGTGTGGGGGACCAAATGCTCTGTCCTGGGAGTCAGCCTTGATTTATTTTAGTCTTCACATGTGAATTATACTTTAACATGCATTTAACTGAATTTAAATTTTGCCTTGGACGCTTCACTTGTCTGACCATGGGCAAGTCACTTAACCTTTGCCTACCTCAGTTTCCTCACCTGTAAAATGAGGATAATAAAATATCTACCTTATAGGGTTGTTTGAAGACAAAACAAGATATTTTTTAAGCATTTTGCAAACTTTAAAGTGTTGTTTGATTGTTGCTGTTGTTGTTACTCTTATTATGTTGTATTTAGACTCAGACCCCCAATACTAAATCCAGGATTATTTATATTGTCCTAGAAATCATGAGGATTTTTCAAAAATTTTCAAGGAGCCTATGATTTATGAGTTCTTAGAAGATGTATTTGATACATTGGAAGCCTTCTGGTTTTTAACTTATTTCACAGGGAGCAGGGTAGCTCTTAGGCTTTACCTCTGTTACCTTTCACTTTTGATTTGTGATTAGCCCTGCTCCTTTTCAGGCCTTCAATGTTTTTGATGATATCATTTATTTGATAGGCATTTGGACACATAGACAATGAGACAGATCCTGTCCCCAGAGTATTTCTTTTCTGATAGGAGGAAACAATAAAAAATACAGTTTAAGTAAAGAATGGAGGAGGCAAGCCAAAGATCAATCCAATCCAATATCCAATAATCATTTACTAAGCTCCTACTATTTTTGGGTCCTGTGCTAATTGCCAGAGATACAATGAATAAAATCTCAAGAAGATCTACTGTGAGGAGACAACACACAAAGAAGGCAGAAGAGCAAGGATGAGGATGGGTGGAAATGAGATCAGGAAATGCTGTGGTGTCAGATAGAGCAGCAGATGCAGTGTCCAGTAATCCAAAAAGCCCCATTTCTGCCCTTTATTAAAGAAAGCATTGGGAGATGTTTGTTACTCTACCTTCTTGCTCTGCAATAAGAGGGGAGAGGAGGCTGACTTGAGTTAGCAACATGATGATGAGATGAAGGGTAATGAAATTTTGTGGGGGACTATCATTCCACAATTATGATAGTCCCCCACAAAACTTCATTATGATCTTGTAGTATTCAGTTTTGCTTTCTGTTATTTTTATTTACATTGTTGGGGTTGAGTGTATTGTTTTATTGATTCTCCTTACTTCATTTTGCATTGATTCAAATAAATCTTTCCATTCTTCTCTGCATTCATTATATTCATTTTTTCTTATAGCACTGTGTTGCTCAATTATATTTTTGTACCACAACTTGTTTGACCATGCTCTAAAAGATGGATGACTATATTTTATTAACAGTTCCTTTCTATTGAAAAAAAAGTGCTGCTAAAAAAATTTCGTGTATACTTCTTTTTGGTCATTTACTTCATTGCCATATAAGATTATTAGTGGCATCTTTGGATTAAAAGATATGGACTCAATTTCATCTCATAATTCCAAATTGTACTCCAACCAAATTGATTAAATCAATTCACAGCTCAAATTTGATTTTGTATTTTATTAAATTTCTGCTTAAGGTATATTGTAGTATCTATGCTATTCTGAAGTTCTTTTATAAGAAATCCAATAGCAACAATCCATTCATGCTCCTGCCTTTCCCAATATTTTTTTCATCTTTGCCAATTTATTTGGTGTGAGGTAAAACCTTAGACTAGCATTAATTTGTATTTCTCTTATTATTAGTGACATTTTTGTTTATTGTCAATTCTTTTAAGAACTATTCGTTAATATTTTGATGATTTCTCTATTGCTAAATGACTTTTGTTCTTATGTATTTTGTAAATATTTTATAATTTCCTATATACCTTAGGTTTCAGACTGATAGATATATTTTATGCCAATATTTTTCCCAGTTGATCATTTTTCTTCTTGATTTATTTTCATTAAATTTGTTCAAGGCAAAACTTAGAAATTTCATTTAATTGAAGTTTTCCATTTTATATTTTGGAATTACCTCTAGCTATCATTTGGTTAAGATGTCAACACATCTTAAGTTGTGTCTAGCAACCACAACTTAAAAAGGCACTCTTTTAAAGTGCCTTCTAATTTTTTTATATGTTTTTAAAAATTCAGGTGACATATCCATTTCGAGTTTGTTGTTTTATATGATGGGAAATATTGGTCTGAATCTGATTTCTGCAATGTCCCTTTGTAGTTTTCCCAGTAATTTTTGTCAAAGAAAGACATCTTTCTTAAGTGAGCTATGTGAGTGATCTCTATTTTGGAATTTATCAAAAAGATAGTTGAAAAGGGAGATTTTAAGATAATACAAATTATGAACACCACCCAAGTGGGTGGATTTTAGGAACCTTGCTTATGAAGTCTTCTCAGTCCTTCCTTTTGGAGTGAGGATATTATAAGAGAAGAGATGGCCTGATCTTCAAAGAATAGTCTCAACTTCCCAGCACAGGGCATTGTGGAGTAGTAGAGATGGTTATGGCAAGCGAAAGACTGGGAGAGATGTGGTAGCTCCTTATTTATGTAAGAATTACCTTACAAGTCAGTTTCTGGGGAAACTTACTGATACTGATCTTGCCCCTAAGTATTCCAAATGAAGATGGGTTGTCCTCTCCATGATGAGAGTAAAATGAAACTCCTTGTCTTTTCCTCCAGATCACAGAGCCAAAGAATGGGTCCCTGGCAACATGACTGCAGGGTTTCATATTCAGGTGACCAGGTAAGTGATAACTGGATTTCTCTCACAGTATTTATTCATTGCGACCAATCCACTAGAAATAATTTAGTTTGGGAAAAAAAGATGCTGAACAACAGGCAACAGAATAAATTAGCATAATAAGTGAAATAGAATGTGGTGAGGGTTATTGATAAGGGCCTTGCTAAATCTGACATTAAATGGTGCGGTGTCAGGATGCCCCATGGCTGCACTGGGGCACCTCTCTGGTTTCTCAGAAGTGCAGGCAGTTCATGTCAACTAGTTACTGGCACAGGATGTCTTTTTGCAGGAAAATATGTCAAATGTCGCTAGCACATTAACACTTGTATTATTTCCTTATAAAAAAATCCATAGCCCATTTAAGAAATAAAATTAATATTAAATATTCCATTGGCTGAATCCCACGCAGACACTAATGGGAATTTGGAAAGAGCCTTGCATTTTATAACCTTGCCAGTTATTTTTCTTTTCTTCACAGTGAAAAAAACAACCCACAAAAGAATCAGTGCCTAATTCTCCTTCCCCTCCCCTTTTTTCTCTTTCTCTCTCTCTCCATCTCTGTCTCTCATTCTTTCACTCTCATTTTGTCTCTTTGTATCTCTGTCTATCTCTGTCTCCATGTGCTTTTTTTCTTCCTTCTGTCTTGTTCTCTCTTTCTTCTTTCTGTGTATGTCTATCTCATCTTCAAATATCTTTAACATTCTTTGAGTATGAAGTGGAGGGGCAAGGTAGTTAACAAGATGAGCAAAGCCAAAGTACATTTTTGTGACCTAATTAATATATATTTTTTTTATTTTTTTAAGTTTTTATTTTGAGTATTTTCCCATAGTTACATATTTCATGTTTTTTCCCTCTCCCCCAAACCCCTTTAACCCCCCTTAGCCGATGCACAATTCCACTGTGACCCAATTAATATTGATGATAACTCTTGTCTACTTGAGGAAACAGTCTTGATAAATTCATAGATTACAGAGGTAGATGAAATATATAGCAATCCTAAACAAAAGAAGACTAAGACAATAGGGGGACAGTCTTAATGATATGGAAGAAGTACCTAGGGATAGTTCCTCATTTTCTTGTCCTATTAAGCTATAGTTAAATACTGTGCTTCCAAGGGGAAACAAGTATTTCCTTATATTATTTTTGAAGATATTGTTGCTTAAAGTCACTTGTCTGACAATGGAGATTAAGGTTGACAACTGTCTTGGGGTAATCAGACCAAAGTACAGTTGTCTGTAGAAAGTTTCTTGAGTGCTTTGTACCATAGCAGAGAAGATTGACTTTTGATTCCTGAACTTTGGCTATTGTCTCTATGTTAAAGCTCCACTTTTTCCCCCATTCCTTTCCCTCTCTCTCCCTCTCTCATATGTGCGTACACATGTGTGCACTTATTGAAAAGAATTAAACTAACCCAACTCTAAAGAGATTTACTTTTTAGTAAGAAAAAAATCCTATATGTAATAAGATTATAATATATTGTTATATATTATTATCATATAATACATAAAAATAATTAATTAGAATATTTATTATATATTATGTATGTCTAATATAAAAATATAATAATAATAATATAATATATATAATGACAGTACTTTGGTGATAACAAAATAAGGATCTACAAATTAGAGATTAGCTAAACAATAACATAATAGAATATCACTATACTGTAAGAAATGACAAGAAACAATGGTTCACAGTAGATATCCTTGAAGTCAGGAAGATTCAAGTTCAAGTCTTGTACCATATATTACCTGTTTGACCATGGACAATTCCTTAACTTTTCAGTATCAAAGGTAACTCTCTAAAACAACCAATTGCTGACAAGGAGCTGATTTAATTGTAGAAAGAATTTCTGATTCCCCTACATCATGCAATGAAATCACAAATATGTTTAAAAAAAGAAATTATGAAGATTTCAAAGAGACTTGAGGATCCATATCAACTACTACAATGACAAGCATGTAGAATCAATAAAATTATATACAAGGATGGCAGAATATAGCTCAGAACACAGCTGAAATGTCCCAGCATTCCCTCCAAACAATTTTAAAATAATGCCTCAAATCAAATATTGGAGTGGCAGAGATAGAAGAAGGTTAGCGGGTAACATTTATTTAGTGTAAGAAAACTTAGGAAGCCTGCAGGAGAGATCTGTAACATCTTTGTAGTTGCAGGTCCAGAGCATGGCAGGAATCCCAGTTGTGGACCTTGGAGGCAATCATAATAACAGTATAATGACATAATAAGAGCAGCAACTTTGGGATCTCTCAGCCACGACATGGTAAGAGAGTCTGATAACTGGTCAGAAAGAGATTATAGGATGTTGAAAGCTATCCAAGAGCTCCAGAAATCTGATAAGGACAGTTTAGGTGAGAAATAAAGCAGGGGATGATCTGTCTGTCAGCTCATGGCTATTGCTCCATCTGACAAGGAGTATGGAGTTTATTTATACAGTATTCAAAAAACCCAATTCACACAAAGCACAAAGGAGTTTGCGGCTGCTTAGACACATCATAGTTACAGAAGGCTTTTGTTGGCCTTGGATGCAATTGGCCCTGATCATCCTTTATTATCCATAAAGAGTTCTGGGTTGTAGTCCTAGAACGAAGTGGAACACTTGTACTTGTGAGTACAAGGGAGTAGGGACCATTCTCAGATAAAGATTAGAGTGCAGAGCAAGAGAGCAGTGACTACACCTCTCTTAGGATAACACATTATTGAAAGTACCATAACTTGAAGATTGCTAGAACAGAAAAAAAATACCTCTGAAACTTGGAACAATGACCCCACTTCCAGGTACACAGAATCCAATATTAACATACAAGTCAAAGTCAAGAAATAGAGTCAGCAACAAAAAAAGAACTTGATGATGAAAAGATACTATAGTTGTAGGGAAGACCAAGTCATATATTTAGAAGATAATGAATTAAAAACAGATACATGCACAGTCTCAAAGGAAAATGTTAATTGCACAGAAAGCCAATAAAAATTCTGGGACAAGTTAAAGAAAGAGATAATAGTGGCAAAGAAAAATTTTGAAATAGAAATGAGAATTGTATAAAAATTATGAAAAGATAATTAACAGCTTGGTAAAAGAAGCATAAAAATATTAAATGAAATAGCATTTAAAAAAACAAATCATTCTAATGGTAATAGAAGCATAAAAATTTACTAAGAAAAGAACTACTTCAAAAGCTGACTTGGCCAAATGGAAAAAAGGAGGAATATAATCTTACATTAGAAGATAATTTCCTAAAAAATAGAATTGAGTAAAGGAAGCAAATGACCCCATTATACTTCAAGAGACAATAAAACAAAGTCAAAAATGAAAAAAGAAAAGAAAATGTTGAACATTTCATTGAAAAAAACAGCTGACCTGGAAAAAAAAAAGGTCTAGGAAATAAAATTTTAAAATTACTGGAATATGAGAAAGTCATGATTAAAAGTAAAAAGAGACTACACATCATATTTCAAGAATTTTTAATGGAAAACTATTTTGATTTCTTAAATCTAGTGAGTGAAATGGAAATTGGAAGAATCAACTTATCTCCTTTTGAAAAATATCGCAAAATTGAATATCCACCCTCTCCAGGAATATGATAGCTAAATTTCAGAACTCTGGAGAAAATATTACAAGTAGTCAGAAAGAAACAATTAAAATACTGTGGAGCCATAGTCAGGATTGCATAAAATTTAGTAACTTCTACATTAAAGGAGTAGAAATTTTGAAATATAATATTTTGGAAGGCAAAGGGAGCTAATATTACAACCAAAAATGACCTACCTAGCAAAACTGAGTATCATCCTTTAGGAAAAAAATGGATATTCAATGAAATAGAGGACTTCCAAACATTCCTAATAAACAGATCAGGGCTGTATATATAATGTGATATTAACAGAAAACTCCAAGAGAAGCATAAAAAAGCTACATCTGAAAGAATAATCATAAGGATATCAATGAAGTTAAACAATTTATATTCCTGTTTGGTAAGATGATACATGTAACTCCTAAGAATATTATCATTACTAGGATAGTTAGAAGGGACTCTACATAGACAGAGGACATCAGTGTGAGCTGATTATGTTGGGATGATATCCATAAAAATTAAGGTGTGAGAAAGAAGGATTCCCCAAGAGAAAGGGGAAGGGATAGGTAGAATGGGGAAGATTTCTCTCACATAAAAATAGGTATTCAAGGAAAAGCTTTTATACTAAGGAGAAATTGGTGTAATGGCAGGTAATGCTTGAATCTCACTCTCATGGGAAATGGTTAAAATTGGGAAAAAATATATATACATATATACACTTAGTTGAGTTATTAAAGATGATTCTGAATACTTTATGATAAAAATCTGTCCACATTCAGAGAGATAACTGATGAACTCTGAGTGAAAATTGAAATATATATTTCTCACTTCATTTTTTTTACTTTCTTTTGAGCCATTTCTAATATGGAAATTGGTTTTGCGTGATTTTACATGTACAGTTAATATGTTATTTGCTTTCTAAATGGGTTAAGGAAGGGTAAGGGGGAGAGAGAGAGTCTGGAACTCAAAATTTAAAAAGAAAAAGAAGTTTAAATATGAATAATAAATTAAAGAAGATGACTAAAGAAAATTATTTGGTCATAGTCTAGTCATAGAAAGTAACATCAAAAGACATCAGAACTCAAAGTAATGACCATTCTCAAATCCAGAGGAAAGGAAGAGGGAATAAGCCGATACAGAATAACTACCAAATTTTGACTTTGCTAAATGATTTTTAGAAATATCTCATTTGATCCTCACAAAGACACTGGGATGTAGGTGTTATTATTAATCCTCAGTTTACAAGTGAGAAAACTGAGGAAAGATTTTTAGTGTCAAGACTTAAGGATGATGAGTTAATTATAGAGTCTTTTCCATATGCAATTATATCATTCTTTTGATTACTATTTCTAGCAGGAAAATGTGTGTGTGTGTGTGTGTGTGTGTGTGTGTGTGATGGTGTGGCATAAAAGATAAGGGTAGTCTCAAGTCTAGCTTCAGGGCCAATGGCATGGCAGGATGGCTAGATGAGGTGTGAAAAATGGTTTAATCTAGAATCAACTAAATATACCAATTTAGACAAGTCTTCACTCAGTTGCCTACCAGTTGGGATGGCTCATTCCCAGGGCTGGAATTATAAATATGAACGGATTAACTTCCCTAGGCATTGAAGCCATGAATTCTGGAAGGCCTGTGCAGAAACTTCCTATACTAAAAATAATTTCTACAAAATTCTCTATCTATTAAAATAGTCACATACTTTCAAGAGGTTCAAGGAGGCTCTAGGTTGCTAAAGTAATTCATTTCTTTAAAGCTGCCACACTAGAGTTGAATGTCTTGAAAAGATCTATAGCAATAGCTACATATTAGAGCAAGACATGAAAGTCATCCTTTGGATATGAAAATGTTAAAAATATTGGAGTTGTGAAAATAAAACAGTGTGCTGCCCCCCTAGTCTGTATTCCTTCCCCAACCCTTCAGTCCAATCCATCATGTTGAGAAGTCTGGTGGCTAATGCTATGGAAGCTGCATTTAGGTTGGATGGTGCTGACAAGACCCTTTTAATGCAAAATTCCTGTACAGAGAATTGTGGAATTGCCTGGGTAGGATCAGCAGTGCAGCCTCTGATCCATTTGTTTCACATTCCCAAGAGGGCCCCATATTCTGTTATGACTTTGGGCTATTTCCTGATGACTCACTGGGAGGAAAAGAAATGAAAGTGGAGGCTGCGTAAGCTCAGCCTCTTGGGGGGAAAATTCCTCTTTAAATCAATTGGATTTCTGAGTTGTTGTTTTTTTGGAAATAAGATCTTACTGTCCTGTAGCTTTCTTTTAAGGAGCTCAAAGAACTTTCAAATTCTTATTTATTCTGATCACATTCCTATAAAAGTTGGTGGTTCTGAAGCAAGCCCATATCACACTCAACAATTAAATTAATAACCATAACAATAGTGTCAGTAATAGATAACAATGACCAGCATTTAAATAGAGCTTTAAGATTTAAAGCTTTTAAAAATATTTTTCTCATTGATCTTTACAATGACCCAAGGAGGCAGGTGCTAGTATTATTAATCTCATTTTTCAGATGAGGAAACTGAGGCAAACAGTTAAATGACTCATATTCCAAAAGTCTTCCTGAAGATTTAAAGCTGTACTAAGATTTTCAGGGCTTCTACTAGAGTAGGAGCTCTTTGACTCAGTACATGCAGTACCATCCCCAAGTCTCTGAACCCATGCTTCTCTGACTACCTAACAAGAGGTCATCCTTCTTCCTGTTGGTCTTCCTGGTCTACCATGTTTTCTTGAATGATTTGCCCCACTTGGTTATCCTCTCAAGGAAATTCAGTGAATATGTATCAAACATATAATAAAAGAAGAATTACCAAGAAAATTCATCCATGTAAATAGCTCCTCTCTTCCAGAAGAACTGACAATCCCCATTTCCCACCTGGTATATTTTTTGTTCTAACAATGGGTCAGTATATTAGACATCAATGACACAAGTTTCCCCATTTTTTGTATAGAAATATTCAGTCATAAAGAGTGTTCTCTGCCAACCTATTGGAAATTAAGGAGAAGTGCCCTCTCCAATTTTTCATATGGAAATGTGGAGTCACAGAAAGAATTCAGTGATCATCTAGGCAAATTAACCTCTTCTACAATTTACAGCATTCAGAAGAGTGTGATGGTATATGTGTAGATTAGGAAGCTGATTTTATTTCTCCCATCACTGGGGAGATTTAGAATATATTAAAAATGAGTCCTTGATGACCAATGTTCTTTCTGGGACATGTTCTCCAATGAATCAGCTTGCTCATGCAAATATTGATTTTCCTGAGTGATTTAACAACGATTCTTCCTGAACCGTTCATAGTAATAATCATAATCATAATCATAGCCACACAATAGTGCAGTTATTCAGTGGTTTTAGTTTTAGAGAGTGCTTTATATACATTAATTATTTCATCCATTCAACTTCTCCGTTTAGGAGTGCAAGTATATTGTAATAGGTAAACCATTTCCCCCCAAGACAAAATTCAGAATATACATTTTCATGAAAATGGGAAAATAATTTTGTGACCAATCTTTATTTGTAATTTATTCAAAGTATCTGAATCAAGATTAAACATAGATCAGTGTCCTTGAATCTCCTTGTCAGTTCTTCCTTTGTTCATATGGTTCCCCTGCTCCAAAATCTAAGGTCTCTCAAAGAGTTGATTATAATCCAAAATCTTCAGTCTAATATTCGGTGTTCTTTATTGTTAAGCCAACAACATATCTTCCCAATATTTCCTTGAATGATCAATCTGTTCCAATTGTCCATTTATTTTTTTCTTGACCATGTTGTAAGTAAGCACAAACCCTCTAGTTGCCCTGGTCAGGAATCCGCTTTTTCAGTTTTCTACTTACCTATGCTCAATCCATTCTTCAGGATCCAGTTCAAGTCCCATTGTTATAGGGATTTCATTTTTAATATCCTAATCACTCTCCTTTCTCTGAATTCCTACAGCCACTTAAAACATTTTCCACCTTATTTTTCTCATCTGTAAAATGGCAATAATCGCATCTATCTCCTAAGATGGTTGTAAGAATAATATGAAATCATGTTTGTGAAGCACTTTGGCAACCCTAAAATGCTATATAAATACAAATAATCATTATTATGGTTGTTGGTCATTACATTTATTGTCCACCCCCATCATGTAACATTTGCCGTATGGTAACTTGATTATTGTTTTTCCTGTGTGTGTGTTCCCATCCTCCCAATTAAAATATAAACTCTTTGAAGATGGAGACCATGTGTTATTCTTCTTTGTATTTCCTTCATCTTGCATAGTACCTTTTTCATAAAGGTACTCTTTGGTGTAGGAAAGGATAAGGTTCTTGAGAAAAAAAGAGTTGTGTCTTGCTTGCAGGAATATCCTCTATGGTGCCTAGGGGAGTACTTTGTATCTGGTAGGGATCTGGTAAATATTTGTGAAATGAATTAGAAATTGGACTTTTTTGTTCTTCACAGTATTTAAGTACTAAAAATGCATGTGCAAAATATCTATATTAACAAATAATTTCCATTTTTAAAGAAACAATTGTAGACATCTTGATCTTCAAAATTAAAAAAAAATTATAAACATCATGAGACCATAAGATGAGACATGGAAGGGCAAAAGGGATTTGTTGATAATGTGTTTAACCCCCTGATTCTATAGTTGAAACTAGGGCCCGATAACGTTAAGTGATTTGCTCAAGATTGCATAGGTAGGAGGAAATAGCAAGGCTGGACAGGAGGGCAGGTTTTCTTTCCTCTGCCCTGAATTGCCTCTCATTCACAAAAAATGTATTTGAAACTTAGAGCTGGTAAGGAGAAAACAAAATAGGATATAGACATCTAAAAATCTAGGCTAAGACAAATTTTATATGATGCTACTGAAAAAACTTGTTGGTGTGACCAGGGAACCACTATTGATGGTTATAAAAATGAGAGTTGGTGGTGTGAGAAAGCTGAAGGAATTCAAATTTCCAGAAAAGAGAAAAAAAACAATTCTAGAAATTATAGGCCAGTAAGCTTAATACTGATGCTTTCTTATTTTTCTGATATATCATTTTCTTAGCCTTCATTCATAAAAGAATTAATCTTCTTTAACTTGTCACAGCAAACTATCCCATGTAACAAGAAACAGGAGAGAAAAAAGCTCAGTAAAGCTAACTAACACAAATAATGAGTCTGACAGTACACACAGTCTTCCATATCCATGGTCCCTCCCAACTCTTCAATGAAGAGAGAGAAATATATTTTTTTCATTTTTTCTTAAGGCATAAATTTGGTTATTATAGAGTTTAGCTTGATTTTTCCATCCTCCCTCTCTCCCTCTAAACCTCTCTCCCTCCCAATCTTCCCTCTTTCCTTCCCTCCTTCCTTTCCTCCTCTCTTTCCCTTCTTTCCTCCTTCCCTCCTTTTTCTCCTTGCCTCCTTCCTTCCTTCCTTCATTTTCTCCTTCAATCTTCTCTTCCTTCCTTCCTTCTTTCCTTCCCTCCTTCCCTCCTTTTCTCCTTCCTC